>NC_134575.1:172480288-172711948 GCF_050947875.1 Dermacentor variabilis
ATCTCGGCTTTCTAGAAGTCGACGATTTAGCGCAAAAAACATTTATCGCACGCGCACACGGGAGGCATAACTTCATGACAATATGCACACTCTGCTTGTTAACATTTGTAGTCATCGCTCTGAAATATCTATGTTTACCTCTACCAACCGGTGATTCTTTGGTGGCGGTCCACAGAAAACTCGGCTCTCTAGAAGTCGGCGATTTAGCGCAAAAAACACTTCGCGCACGCGCGCACGGGCGGCATGACTTTATGCCAATGTGTACACTCTGCGTGTTAACAATTGTAGTCATCTCTCTGAAATATGTCTGTTAACCTCTACCAACCGGTGATTTTTTCGTGGCGGTCCACAGAAATCTAGGCTTTCTAGAAGTCGGCGATTTAGCGCAAAAACATTTATCGTACGCGCACTCGGGAGGCATGACTTCATGACAATATGCACACTCTGCTTGTTAACATTTGTAGTCATCGCTCTGAAATATCTATGTTTACCTCTACCAACCGCTGATTCTTTGGTTGCGGTCCACAGAAAACTCGGCTCTCTAGAAGTCGGCGATCTGGCGCAAAAACACTTAGCGCATGCGCACACGGGCGGCATGACTTTATGCCAATGTGCACACTCTGCGTGATAACAAGTGTAGTCACCGCTCTGCAATATCTTTGTTTACCTCTACCGACCAGTGATTCTTTCGTGGCGGTCCACAGAAAACCCTGGTTTCTAGAACTCAACGATTTAGCGCAAAAGCACTTAGTGCACGCGCGCACGGGCGGCATGACTTTGTGACAATGTGCACACTCTACCTGTTAACCATTGCAGTCACCGCTCTGAAATATCTCTGTTTGGCTCTACCAAACGGTGATTCTTTCGTGGCGGTACCACAGAAAACTTAGCTCTCTAGAAGTCGACGATTAAGCGCAAAAAAACACTTTGCGCACGCGCGCACGTTCGGCATGACTTTCTGCCATTGTGTACACTCTGCGTGTTAGCAATTGTAGTCATCGCTCTGAAATATGTCTGTTAACTACTACCAACCAGTGATTTTTTTGTGGCGGTCCACAGAAATCTCGGCTTTCTTGAAGTCGACGATTTAGCGCAAAAAACATTTATCGTACGTGCACACGGGAGGCATAATTTCATGACAATATGCACACTCTGCTTGTTAACATTTGTAGTCATCGCTCTGAAATATCTATGTTTACCTCTACCAACCGCTGATTCTTTGGTTGCGGTCCACAGAAAACTCGGCTCTCTAGAAGTCGGCGATTTAGCGCAAAAAACACTTAGCGCATGCGCACACGGGCGGCATGACTTTATGCCAATGTGCACACTCTTCGTGTTAACAAGTGTAGTCACCGCTCTGCAATATCTCTGTTTACCTCTACCGACCGGTGATTCTTTCGTGGCGGTCCACAGAAAACCCTGGTTTCTAGAACTCAACGATTTAGCGCAAAAAACACTTAGCGCGCGCGCACACGGGCGGCATGACTTTATTCCATTGCGTACACTCTGCGTGTTAACAATTGTAGTCATCGCTCTGAAATATCTCGGTTTACCTCTACCAACCGCTGATTCTTTCGTGGCGGTCCACAGAAAACTCGGCTTTCAAAAACACGACGATTTAGCGGAAAAAAGAACTTAGCTCGCGCGCAAACGAGCGGCGTGAATTTATGCCAATGTGCACACTCTGCGTGTTAACAATTGTGGTCATCGCTCTGAAATATCTCTGTTAACCTCTACCAACCGGTGATTCTTTCGTGGTGTTCCACAGAAAACTCGGCTCTAGAAGTCGACGATTTAGCGCAAAAGCACTTAGCGCACGCGCACACGGGCGGCCAGACTTTATGCCAATGTGCACACTCGGCGTGTTAACAATTGTAGTCATCGCTCTGCAATATCTCTGTTTACCAATACCAACCGGTGATTTTTTCGTGGCGGTCCAGAGAAATCTCGGCTTTCTAGAAGTCGGTGATTTAGCGCAAAAAACACTTAGCTTACGCGCACACGAGCGGCATGACTTTATGCCAATGTGCACACTCTGCGTGTTAACAAGTGTAGTCACCGCTCTGCAATATCTCTGTTTACCTCTACCGACCTGTTATTCTTTCGTCGCGGTCCACAGAAAACCCGGGTTTCTATAACTCGACGATTTAGTGAAAAAAAAAACTTAGCTTACGCGCGCACGAGCGGCATGACTTTGTGACAATGTGCACACTCTGCCTGTTAACCATTGCAGTCACCGCTCTGAAAGATCTCTGTTTGGCTCTACCAAACGGTGATTCTTTCGTGGCGGTACCACAGAAAACTCAGCTCTCTAGAAGTCGACGATTTAGCGCAAAAAAACACTTAGCGCACGCGCGCACGGGCGGCATGACTTTATGCCATTGTGTACACTCTGCGTGTTAACAATTGTAGTCATCGCTCTGAAATATGTCTGTTAAACTCTACCAACCGGTGATTTTTTCGTGGCGGTCCACAGAAATCTCGGCTTTCTAGAAGTCGACGATTTAGCGCAAAAACATTTATCGTACGCGCACACGGGAGGCATGACTTCATGACAATATGCACACTCTGCTTGTTAACATTTGTAGTCATCGCTCTGAAATATCTATGTTTACCTCTACCAACCGCTGATTCTTTGGTGGCGGTCCACAGAAAACTCGGCTCTCTAGAAGTCGGCGATTTAGCGCAAAAAACACTTAGCGCATGCGCACACGGGCGGAATGACTTTATGCCAATGTGCACACTCTGCGTGTTAACAAGTGTAGTCACCGCTCTGCAATATCTCTGTTTACCTCTACCGACCGGTGATTCTTTCGTGGCGGTCCACAGAAAACCCTGGTTTCTAGAACTCAACGATTTAGCGCAAAAAACACTTAGCGCGCGCGCACACGGGCGGCATGACTTTATTCCATTGCGTACACTCTGCGTGTTAACAATTGTAGTCATCGCTCTGAAATATCTCGGTTTACCTCTACCAACCGGTGATTCTTTCGTGGCGGTCCACAGAAAATTCGGCTTTCAAGAACACGACGATTTAGCGGAAAAAAAACTTAGCTCGCGCGCAAACGAGCGGCGTGAATTTATGCCAATGTGCAAATTCTGTGTGTTAACAATTGTAGTCACCGCTCTCAAATATCTCTGTTTACCTATACAAACCGGTGATTCTTTCGTGGTGTTCCACAGAAACCTCGGCTCTAGAAGTCGACGATTTAGCGCAAAAGCACTTAGCGCACGCGCACACGGGCGGCCAGAGTTTATGCCATTGTGCACACTCGGCGTGTTAACAATTGTAGTCACCGCTCTGAAATATCTGTTTACCAATACCAACCGGTGATTTTTTCGTGGCGGTCCACAGAAATCTCGGCTTTCTAGAAGTCGACGATTTAGCGCAAAAAACATTTATCGTACGCGCACACGGGAGGCATAACTTCATGACAATATGCACACTCTGCTTGTTAACATTTGTAGTCATCGCTATGAAATATCTATGTTTACCTCTACCAACCGGTGATTCTTTGGTGGCGGTCCACAGAAAACTCGGCTCTCCAGAAGTCGGCCATTTAGCGCAAAAAACACTTCGCGCACGCGCGCACGGGCGGCATGACTTTATGCCAATGTGTACACTCTGCGTGTTAACAATTGTAGTCATCTCTCTGAAATATGTCTGTTAACCTCTACCAACCGGTGATTTTTTCGTGGCGGTCCACAGAAATCTAGGCTTTCTAGAAGTCGGCGATTTAGCGCAAAAACATTTATCGTACGCGCACTCGGGAGGCATGACTTCATGACAATATGCACACTCTGCTTGTTAACATTTTTATTTTATTTATTTTTTTTATTTACATTACCCCTAAGGGCCCTCACATGAGGGTATTACATAGGGGGGGTACAAACATGAAATATACACAAGAAATAAAACTACATAAAATAAACATACACACAAGGAACATAAGATATATAGATATGAACAAGGGGTAAATGCACTTAGTCATGAAAACACAAGAACATTTTACATATGTTAATATGTGCATATAGGCATAAGTAATATCTAATCTGCTACCACTAACCGTTTTCTTGCAACAAAGTTTGGAAAGATGGTAGGCTAACTTCAGTAGCTATGTGTGATGGTAGGTTATTCCATTCTATTATTGTGTGAGGAATAAAAGATTTTGCGTAGAGCGACGAGCGGCACATTATGCGTTTTACTTTGTTAGCGTGGTCACGGCGCGGGAAAACTGCAGGGGGTGGTGAAAAGAAGTCTTCGTGAAGCGTGGAATGATGATAAAGCTTATGAAATAAGGTTAGGCGAGCAAACTGGCGTCGACGTGATAGTGATTCCAACTCGGCACGTTGTTTTAACGATGTGACGCTGGTGAAGCGTGAATAGTCGGTAAAGATGAAGCGAACAGCACGGTTTTGCAAAGATTCAATGTTGTTGATTATGTATGCTTGATCGGGATCCCATATGGCAGAAGCATATTCAATTTTTGGGCGGATCAGCGTGATATAAGCAAGTTTTTTTAAGTGAGAAGGTGCGTGCTTGAGGTTACGTTTAAGAAGACCGAGTGCTCGGTTAGCTGATGCTAAGACGGTGTTAATTTGGTAATGCCAAGTTAAGTCAGACTGAAGATGAAGGCCAAGATACTTGTAAGTTGGCGCAAGTTCTACTCTAGCATTATTGAGAAAGTAGGTGGTAGGAAGTCGAGTGGAATGGTTGGTAAATGACATTAGCTTGGTTTTAGATGTATTTAAAGACATTAACCACGAAGAGCACCAAGCGGTCACAGCATCAAGATCAGTTTGTAAGGAAAGTCGGTCAGCGTCATTACTAATATTACGATATATAACACAATCATCTGCGAATAATCGAATTCGAGATGAGACACATTTGGGTAGATCATTAATGAAAATTAAAAAAGTAGGGGACCGAGGACGCTGCCCTGGGGGACTCCGGATGTTAAAGGAACAGAAGAAGAGTTACAGCCATTAGCACAGGTAAACTGTTGTCTGTCGGAGAGAAAATCTTTAATCCATGCAAGAACGTTTGGGTGAATGTTTAAGTGTGTTAATTTGATTAGAAGCCTGTGATGAGGAACGCGATCAAAAGCTTTAGAGAAGTCAAGAAACACTGCGTCAACTTGGAATCCTTCGTTAAATGCGGAAAATATATCGTTAGTAAATCCGGCGAGCTGAGTGTCGCATGAATAACCCCTGCGAAAACCGTGCTGGTACTTGAAGATGATATCATGGTCTTCTAGGTAGTTGATGACTTGTGTGTGTATGACGTGCTCGAGAAGTTTACATATGTTGCTAGTTAATGAGATAGGACGATAGTTAAGTGGGACAGAGCGATCACCTGATTTAAATATTGGTATTACTTTAGCTATTCGCCAGTCATGAGGAATAATGCCAGATGATAATGATTGTGAAAACATGGCTGATAACACTTGAAAAATGTTTAAAGAAGCGTTTTTAAGTACCTTGTTATTGAAACCAAGATGATCAGAGCTAGTAGTAGTTTTGAGGTTATTCAACAGGGCAAGAATACCCGAATCACTGATGACAATTTCTGGCATGGAAATGTTAGGCAATGGCTCTAATATAGGCGAAGAAGTTATATCTTCATTGGTGAATAGTGATGAAAATGAATCGTTTAGAAGCTGCGAACACTCAGTTTCAGTGACTGGTTGTCCGTCAGCATTAATTAGTACCATATCAGGATAGGAACTCGGATTGATAATGCGCCAGAATCTATGAGAATTATTGGTTAACATAGTAGACAGGTCGTGAGTGAAGAAATTACGACGGGTTGTTTTAAGCAGGGACTGATACTCTTTATCACAATTTTTGTACTTGTTCCATGATGACAGGAGACGTGTGGTCATTGGTTGGCGGTACAAACGTTTTTTCTTATTATTAAGACGACGAAGACGATGTGTGAACCAAGGTGAATTTTTATGATGTCGGATGGTGATGATTGGCACATACTTATCAACAAGGTGAGTCAAGGTGGTTTTGAATGCCAGCCAGTTTGATTCGATTGAGCGTGATGAATACTGAGCCAGGAAGCTTTCAGAGAAGGTGTTTATTTCCGAGTTAATCATCTCAAAATTCGCGCGATTGTAGCAATGAATTTGCTTAATGGTAGTTTTCTTTTCAGTAAATGGATGCGTGATGCAACCAGTGATAATGTCGTGATCGGATAAACCATTTAAATGTAGTATATCAGAAAGAACGTCCGGGTTATTTGTTAGGACAAGATCAAGGATATTAGCCGTGGTAGCGGAGCGACGGGTAGGACTAGTAATAAGTTGAGCAAAAGAAAAATCCAAGCAGGAATGAAGAAAGGTGTGGGCTTCTTTATCACTGGAATTAACACAGAGAGTGGACCATTCAATGCTTGGAAAATTAAAATCGCCAAATACGAGGAAAATAGAGTTAGGAAAACGCACATGTAAGTCACTGAGTATTCTATGGAATTCACCCGAGAATCCATCGGACATATCGGGTGGCCGGTAGAAAGCACCAATAATAACATCAGTAACTCCGAATTTACACCATATCAATACACATTCGAGGAAAGTATCAACAGCGAGGGGAACAGCAGATAATTGTTTCTTTGTGGCTATAAGGACACCTCCTCCTTTTCTATTTATTCTGTCACACCGGAAAAAGGAAAATTCAGATTCACTCAGAAGAATGTAATCATCCGGAACGGTATCGTCCAGCCAAGTTTCAGTCAATACTAGAAGTGAAACGCTCGTAGAATCTATGAGCGAAGAAAGGGCGACAGTTTTGGAAAGAACACTTCTGATGTTTGTGAACAGGAAATGTGTATTATTCTTTAAATTATGACACACATTGGGCAAGAATGACGTAGATTCTGTAGATGACTTATCAGCCGGCACATGTCATACTGTGGTGGGATGACTAACTGGCACAGCACGGTTACCCGCGACATCCCACACATAGGTGTCATTATTGATGTGCAGCTTGTCGAATGTTAGGCGCACACGGTCACCTTGCTTTTTAATTGATCGAGAGAACTGCAGAAGTTGCCGGCGTTTGTCACGAACGGCTTGGGAATAGTCGCGTCCTATGTTGAAACCTGTGTCCCTCAGCTTGCTGCCTTTACTTAAAATAACCTCAAGTTCTTTATCTTTGAAGAACTTAGCTATAATGGGGCGTTTTTTCACAGTTGAAAAACGGGCCACACGGTGTGCCCTAGCAATGGAATTTACAGTGACACCAAGCTTATCACGGCAGAACTCATGCACAAGTCGCTCTGAACTTTCCCAGCTTTCGGATTCGTTAGTATCGGTAACACCATAAAACAAAACATTTGATCTACGCGACTGGTTTTCTAGGTTATCGATTTTGTTAATGATGCTAGAAAAACCACTATCGAGAGATGTTGAGGCATGAACAGATGGAGCAGATTCTAATTTGTTTTCCAGTTCCTGCACAAGTTTGGTTAAGCTTTCGAGGTCTGTTTTGAGTTCTGCGTGCATATTTAGAACTTTCATTATTGATTCGAGAAGACTTGCGTTGCTGGCTTCAAGACGCTTTACAGCCTCGGCCACACCATCTAACTTCTCCTCTTGAGCCTTTGTCATAGGTCCGGGGTTTTCCTCAACATCCCCACTCAAAAGCAACAGTCGCAAAACATAAACAAGAGCAGTGCAAGGCCGTTTGAAATGGTTGGGTGGCCACCACACCGCCAGAAGTCATCGCTCTGAAATATCTATGTTTACCTCTACCAACCGCTGATTCTTTGGTTGCGGTCCACAGAAAACTCGGCTCTCTAGAAGTCGGCGATTTTGCGCAAAAACACTTAGCGCATGCGCACACGGGCGGCATGACTTTATGCCAATGTGCACACTCTGCGTGATAACAAGTGTAGTCACCGCTCTGCAATATCTTTGTTTACCTCTACCGACCGGTGATTCTTTCGTGGCGGTCCACAGAAAACCCTGGTTTCTAGAACTCAACGATTTAGCGCAAAAGCACTTAGTGCACGCGCACACGGGCGGCCAGACTTTATGCCAATGTGCACACTCGGCGTGTTAACAATTGTAGTCACCGCTCTGAAATATCTCTGTTTACCAATACCAACCGGTGATTTTTTCGTGGCGGTCCACAGAAATCTCGGCTTTCTAGAAGTCGGCGATTTAGCGCAAAAAACACTTTGCGCACGCGCACACGCGCGGCATGACTTTATGCCAATGTGCACACTCTGCGTGTTAACAAGTGTAGTCACCGCTCTGCAATATCTCTGTTTACCTCTACTGACCTTTGATTCTTTCGTGGCGGTCCACAGAAAACCCGGGTTTCTCTAACTCGACGATTTAGTGCAAAAAAATACTTAGCTTACGCGCGCACGGGCGGCATGACTTTGTGACAATGTGCACACTCTGCCTGTTAACCATTGCAGTCACCGCTCTGAAATATCTCTGTTTGGCTCTACCAAACGGTGATTCTTTCGTGGCGGTACCACAGAAAACTTAGCTCTCTAGAAGTCGACGATTATGCGCAAAAAAACACTTTGCGCACGCGCGCACATTCGGCATGACTTTATGCCATTGTGTACACTCTGCGTGTTAGCAATTGTAGTCATCGCTCTGAAATATGTCTGTTAACTACTACCAACCAGTGATTTTTTTGTGGCGGTCCACAGAAATCTCGGCTTTCTTGAAGTCGACGATTTAGCGCAAAAAACATTTATCGTACGTGCACACGGGAGGCATAATTTCATGACAATATGCACACTCTGCTTGTTAACATTTGTAGTCATCTCTCTGAAATATCTATGTTTACCTCTACCAACCGGTGATTCTTTGCTGGCGGTCCACAGAAAACTCGGCTCTCTAGAAGTCGGCGATTTAGCGCAAAAAACACTTAGCGCACGCGCGCACGGGCGGCATGACTTTATGCCATTGTGTACATTCTGCGTGTTAACAATTGTAGTCATCGCTCTGAAATATGTCTGTTAAACTCTACCAACCGGTGATTTTTTCGTGGCGGTCCACAGAAATCTCGGCTTTCTAGAAGTCGACGATTTAGCGCAAAAACATTTATCGTACGCGCACACGGGAGGCATGACTTCATGACAATATGCACACTCTGCTTGTTAACATTTGTAGTCATCGCTCTGAAATGTCTATGTTTACCTCTACCAACCGCTGATTCTTTTGTGGCGGTCCACAGAAAACTCGGCTCTCTAGAAGTCGGCGATTAAGCGCAAAAAACACTTAGCGCATGCGCACACGGGCGGCATGACTTTATGCCAATGTGCACACTCTGCGTGTTAACAAGTGTAGTCACCGCTCTGCAATATCTCTGTTTACCTCTACCGACCGGTGATTCTTTCGTGGCGATTCACAGAAAACCCTGGTTTCTAGAACTCAACGATTTAGCGCAAAAAACACTTAGCGCGCGCGCACACGGGCGGCATGACTTTATTCCATTGCGTACACTCTGCGTGTTAACAATTGTAGTCATCGCTCTGAAATATCTCGGTTTACCTCTACCAACCGCTGATTCTTTCGTGGCGGTCCACAGAAAACTCGGCTTTCAAGAACACGACGATTTAGCGGAAAAAAGAACTTAGCTCGCGCGCAAACGAGCGGCGTGAATTTATGCCAATGTGCACACTCTGCGTGTTAACAATTGTGGTCATCGCTCTGAAATATCTCTGTTAACCTCTACCAACCGGTGATTCTTTCGTGGTGTTCCACAGAAAACTCGGCTCTAGAAGTCGACGATTTAGCGCAAAAGCACTTAGCGCACGCGCACATGGGCGGCCAGACTTTATGCCAATGTGCACACTCGGCGTGTTAACAATTGTAGTCACCGCTCTGAAATATCTCTGTTTACCAATACCAACCGGTGATTTTTTCGTGGCGGTCCACAGAAATCTCGGCTTTCTAGAAGTCGGTGATTTAGCGCAAAAAACACTTAGCTTACGCGCACACGAGCGGCATGACTTTATGCCAATGTGCACACTCTGCGTGTTAACAAGTGTAGTCACCGCTCTGCAATATCTCTGTTTACCTCTACCGACCTGTTATTCTTTCGTGGCGGTCCACAGAAAACCCGGGTTTCTATAACTCGACGATTTAGTGCAAAAAAAACTTAGCTTACGCGCGCACGAGCGGCATGACTTTGTGACAATGTGCACACTCTGCCTGTTAACCATTGCAGTCACCGCTCTGAAATATCTCTGTTTGGCTCTACCAAACGGTGATTCTTTCGTGGCGGTACCACAGAAAACTCAGCTCTCTAGAAGTCGACGATTTAGCGCAAAAAAACACTTAGCGCACGCGCGCACGGGCGGCATGACTTTATGCCATTGTGTACACTCTGCGTGTTAACAATTTTAGTCATCGCTCTGAAATATGTCTGTTAAACTCTACCAACCGGTGATTTTTTCGTGGCGGTCCACAGAAATCTCGGCTTTCTTGAAGTCGACGATTTAGCGCAAAAAACATTTATCGTACGTGCACACGGGAGGCATAATTTCATGACAATATGCACACTCTGCTTGTTAACATTTGTAGTCATCTCTCTGAAATATCTATGTTTACCTCTACCAACCGGTGATTCTTTGCTGGCGGTCCACAGAAAACTCGGCTTTCTAGAAGTCGGCGATTTAGCGCAAAAAACACTTAGCGCACGCGCGCACGGGCGGCATGACTTTATGCCATTGTGTACATTCTGCGTGTTAACAATTGTAGTCATCGCTCTGAAATATGTCTGTTAAACTCTACCAACCGGTGATTTTTTCGTGGCGGTCCACAGAAATCTCGGCTTTCTAGAAGTCGACGATTTAGCGCAAAAACATTTATCGTACGCGCACACGGGATTCATGACTTCATGACAATATGCACACTCTGCTTGTTAACATTTGTAGTCATCGCTCTGAAATGTCTATGTTTACCTCTACCAACCGCTGATTCTTTGGTGGCGGTCCACAGAAAACTCGGCTCTCTAGAAGTCGGCGATTAAGCGCGAAAAACACTTAGCGCATGCGCACACGGGCGGCATGACTTTATTCCATTGCGTACACTCTGCGTGTTAACAATTGTAGTCATCGCTCTGAAATATCTCGGTTTACCTCTACCAACCGCTGATTCTTTCGTGGCGGTCCACAGAAAACTCGGCTTTCAAGAACACGACGATTTAGCGGAAAAAAGAACTTAGCTCGCGCGCAAACGAGCGGCGTGAATTTATGCCAATGTGCACACTCTGCGTGTTAACAATTGTGGTCATCGCTCTGAAATATCTCTGTTAACCTCTACCAACCGGTGATTCTTTCGTGGTGTTCCACAGAAAACTCGGCTCTAGAAGTCGACGATTTAGCGCAAAAGCACTTAGCGCACGCGCACATGGGCGGCCAGACTTTATGCCAATGTGCACACTCGGCGTGTTAACAATTGTAGTCACCGCTCTGAAATATCTCTGTTTACCAATACCAACCGGTGATTTTTTCGTGGCGGTCCACAGAAATCTCGGCTTTCTAGAAGTCGGTGATTTAGCGCAAAAAACACTTAGCTTACGCGCACACGAGCGGCATGACTTTATGCCAATGTGCACACTCTGCGTGTTAACAAGTGTAGTCACCGCTCTGCAATATCTCTGTTTACCTCTACCGACCTGTTATTCTTTCGTGGCGGTCCACAGAAAACCCGGGTTTCTATAACTCGACGATTTAGTGCAAAAAAAACTTAGCTTACGCGCGCACGAGCGGCATGACTTTGTGACAATGTGCACACTCTGCCTGTTAACCATTGCAGTCACCGCTCTGAAATATCTCTGTTTGGCTCTACCAAACGGTGATTCTTTCGTGGCGGTACCACAGAAAACTCAGCTCTCTAGAAGTCGACGATTTAGCGCAAAAAACACTTAGCGCACGCGCGCACGGGCGGCATGACTTTATGCCATTGTGTACACTCTGCGTGTTAACAATTGTAATCATCGCTCTGAAATATGTCTGTTAAACTCTACCAACCGGTGATTTTTTTGTGGCGGTCCACAGAAATCTCGGCTTTCTAGAAGTCGACGATTTAGCGCAAAAAAACATTTATCATACGCGCACACGGGAGGCATGACTTCATGACAATATGCACACTCTGCTTGTTAACATTTGTAGTCATCGCTCTGAAATATATCTGTTTAGCTCTACCAACCGGTGATTCTTTGGTGGCGGTCCACAGAAAACTCGGCTCTCTAGAAGTCGGCGATTTAGCGCAAAAAACACTTAGCGCATCCGCACACGGGCGGCATGACTTTATGCCAATGTGCACACTCTGCGTGTTAACAAGTGTAGTCACCGCTCTGCAATATCTCTGTTTAGCTCTACCGACCGGTGATTCTTTCGTGGCGGTCCACAGAAAACCCGGGTTTCTATACCTGGACGATTTAGCGCAAAAAACACTTATGGCACGCGCACACGGGTGGCATGACTTCATGCCATTGTGTACACTCTGCGTGTTAACAATTGTAGTCATCGCTCTGAAATATCTCGGTTTACCTCCACGAACCGGTGATTCTTTCGTGGCGGTCCACAGAAAACTCGGCTTTCTAGAACTCAACGATTTAGCGAAAAAAACACTTAGCTCATGCGCACACGAGCGGCATGACTTTATGCCAATGTGCACACTCTGCGTGTTAACAAGTGTAGTCACCGCTCTGCAATATCTCTGTTTACCTCTACCGACCTGTGATTCTTTCGTGGCGGTCCACAGAAATCTCGGCATTCTAGAAGTCGACGATTTAGCGCAAAAACATTTATCGTACGCGCACACGGTAGGCATAACTTAATGACAATGTGCACACTCTGCTTGTTAACATTTGTAGTCATCGCTCTGAAATGTCTATGTTTACCTCTACCAACCGGTGAGTCTTTGGTGGCGCTCCACAGAAAACTCGGCTCTCTAGAAGTCGGCGATTTCGCGCAAAAAACACTTAGCGCACGCGCACACGGGCGGCATGACTTTATTCCATTGTGTAGAATCTGCGAGTTAACAATTGTAGTCATCGCTCTGAAATATCTCGGTTTACCTCTACCAACCGGTGATTCTTTCGTCGCGGTCCACAGAAAACTCGGCTTTCTAGAACTCGACGATTTAGCGAAAAAAAAACTTAGCGCGCGCGCACACGAGCGGGGTGACTTTATGCCAAAGTGCACACTCTGTGTGTTAACAATGGTGGTCATCGCTCTGAAATATCTCTGTTAACCTCTGCCAACCGGTGATTTTTTCGTGGCGGTCCACAGAAATCTCGGCTTTCTAGAAGTCGACGATTTATCGCAAAAAACATTTATCGCACGCGCACACGAGCGGCATGACTTTATGCCAATGTGCACATTCTGCGTGTTAACAATTGTAGTCACCGCTCTCAAATATCTCTGTTTACCTATACAAACCGGTGATTCTTTCGTGGTGTTCCACAGAAAACTCGGCTGTAGAAGTCGACGATTTAACGCAAAAGCACTTAGCACACGCGCACACGGGCGGCCAGACTTTATGCCAATGTGCACACTCTGCGTGTTAACAATTGTAGTCACCGCTCTGAAATATCTCTGTTTACCAATACCAACCGGTGATTTTTTCGTGGCAGTCCTCAGAAATCTCGGCTTTCTAGAAGTCGACGATTTAGCGCAAAAAATACTTAGCTCACGTGCAGACTAGCGGCGTGACATTACGCCAATGTGCACACTCTGCGTGTTAACAATTGTAGTCATCGCTCTTAAATATCTCTGTTATTCTCAACCAACCGGTGATTTTTTCGTGGCGGTCCATAGAGATCTCGGCTTTCTAGAAGTCGACGATTTAGCGCAAAAAACACTTAGCTCCCGTGCACACGAGCGGCATGACTTTATGCCAATGAGCACACTCTGCATGTTAACAATTGTAGTCATCGATGTGAAATATCTCGGTTTACCTCTACCAACCGGTGATTCTTTCGTGGCGGTCCACAGAAAACTCGGCTTTCAAGAACACGACGATTTAGCGGAAAAAAGAACTTAGCTCGCGCGCAAACGAGCGGCGTGAATTTATGCCAATGTGCACACTCTGCCTGTTAACCATTGCAGTCTCCGCTCTGAAATATCTCTGTTTGGCTCTACCAAACGGTGATTCTTTCGTGGCGGTACCACAGAAAACTCAGCTCTCTAGAAGTCGACGATTTAGCGCAAAAAACACTTAGCGCATGCGCGCACGGGCGGCATGACTTTATGCCATTGTGTACATTCTGCGTGTTAACAATTGTAGTTATCGCTCTGAAATATGTCTGTTAACCTCTACCAACCGGTGATTTTTTGTGGCGGTCCACAGAAATCTCGGCTTTCTAGAAGTCGACGATTTAGCGCAAAAAACATTTATCGTACGCGCACACGGGAGGCATGACTTCATGACAATATGCACACTCTGCTTGTTAACATTTGTAGTCATCGCTCTGAAATATATCTGTTTAGCTCTACCAACGGGTGATTCTTTGGTGGCGGTCCACAGAAAACTCGGCTCTCTAGAAGTCGGCGATTTAGCGCAAAAAACACTTAGCGCATCCGCACATGGGCGGCATGACTTTATGCCAATGTGCACACTCTGCGTGTTAACAACTGTAGTCACCGCTCTGCAATATCTCTGTTTACCTCTACCGACCGGTGATTCTTTCGTGGCGGTCCACAGAAAACCCGGGTTTCTATACCTCGACGATTTAGCGCAAAAAACACTTAGCGCACGCGCACACGGGCGGCATGACTTCATGCCATTGTGTACACTCTGCGTGTTAACAATTGTAGTCATTGCTCTGAAATATCTCGGTTTACCTCTACGAACCGGTGATTCTTTCGTGGCGGTCCACAGAAAACTCGGCTTTCTAGAACTCAACGATTTAGCGAAAAAAAAACTTAGCTCACGCACACACGAGTGGTGTGACTTTATGCCAATGTGCAAACTCTGTTTGTTAACAATTGTAGTCACCGCTCTGAAATATCTCTGTTTACCTTTACCAACCAGAGATTTTTTCGTAGCGGTCCACAGAAATCTCGGCTCTCTAGAAGTCGGCGATTTATCGCAAAAAACACTTAGCTTAAGCGTACACGAGCGGCATGACTTTATGCCAATGTACAAACTCTGCGTGTTAACAATTGTAGTTACCGCTCTGAAATATCTCTGTTTACCTCTACATACCGGTGATTCTTTCGTGGCGGTCCACAGAAATCTCGGCATTCTAGAAGTCGACGATTTAGCGCAAAAAACATTTATCGTACGCGCACACGGTAGGCATAACTTAATGACAATGTGCACACTCTGCTTGTTAACATTTGTAGTCATCGCTCTGAAATATCTATGTTTACCTCTACCAACCGGTGAGTCTTTGGTGGCGCTCCACAGAAAACTCGGCTCTCTAGAAGTCGGCGATTTCGCGCAAAAAACACTTAGCGCACGCGCACACGGGCGGCATGACTTTATTCCATTGTGTACAATCTGCGTGTTAACAATTGTAGTCATCGCTCTGAAATATCTCGTTTTACCTCTACCAACCGGTGATTTTTTCGTGGCGGTTCCACAGAAATCTCGGCTTTCTAGAAGTCGACGATTTAGCGCAAATAACATTTATCGCACGTGCACACGAGCGGCATGACTTTATGCCATTGTGCACATTCTGTGTGTTAACAATTGTAGTCATCGCTCTGAAATATCTCGGTTTACCTCTACCAACCGGTGATCCTTTCGTGGCGGTCCACAGAAAACTCGGCTTTCTAGAACTCGACGATTTAGCGAAAAAAACTTAGCTCACGCGCACACGAGCGGCGTGACTTTATGCCAATGTGCACACTCTGCGTGTTAACAATTGTGGTCATCGCTCTGAAATATCTCTGTTAACCTCTACCAACCGGTGATTTTTTCGTGGCGGTCCACAGAAATCTCGGCTTTCTAGAAGTCGACGATTTAGCGCAAAAAACATTTATCGCACGCGCACACGAGCGGCATGACTTTATGCCAATGTGCACATTCTGTGTGTTAACAATTGTAGTCACCGCTCTCAAATATCTCTGTTTACCTATACAAACCGGTGATCCTTTCGTGGTGTTTCACAGAAAACTCGGCTCTAGAAGTCGACGATTTAGCGCAAAAGCACTTAGCGCACGCGCACACGGGCGGCCAGACTTTATGCCAATGTGCGCACTCGGCGTGTTAACAAGTGTAGTCACCGCTCTGCAATATCTCTGTTTACCTCTACCGACCTGTTATTCTTTCGTGGCGGTCCACAGAAAACCCGGGTTTCTATAACTCGACGATTTAGTGCAAAAAAAACTTAGCTTACGCGCGCACGAGCGGCATGACTTTGTGACAATGTGCACACTGCCTGTTAACCATTGTAGTCACCGCTCTGAAATATCTCTGTTTGGCTCTACCAAACGGTGATTCTTTCGTGGCGGTACCACAGAAAACTCTGCTCTCTAGAAGTTGACGATTTAGCGCAAAAAACACTTAGCTTACGCGCACACGAGCGGCATGACTTTATGCCAATGTGCGCACTCTGCGTGTTAACAAGTGTAGTCACCGCTCTGCAATATCTCTGTTTACCTCTACCGACCTGTTATTCTTTCGTGGCGGTCCACAGAAAACCCGGGTTTCTATAACTCGACGATTTAGTGCAAAAAAAAACTTAGCTTACGCGCGCACGAGCGGCATGACTTTGTGACAATGTGCACACTCTGCCTGTTAACCATTGCAGTCACCGCTCTGAAATATCTCTGTTTGGCTCTACCAAACGGTGATTCTTTCGTGGCGGTACCACAGAAAACTCAGCTCTCTAGAAGTCGACGATTTAGCGCAAAAAACACTTAGCGCACGCGCGCCCGGGCGGCTTGACTTTATGCCATTGTGTACACACTGCGTGTTAACAATTCTAGTCATCGCTCTGAAGTATGTCTGTTAAACTCTACCTACCGGTGATTTTTTCGTGGCGGTCCACAGAAATCTCGGCTTTCTAGAAGTCGAGGATTTAGCGCAAAAACATTTATCGTACGCGCACACGGGAGGCATGACTTCATGACAATATGCACACTGTGCTTGTTAACATTTATAGTCATCGCTCTGAAATATCTATGTTTACCTCTATCAACCGCTGATTCTTTGGTGGCGGTCCACAGAAACCTCGGCTCTCTAGAAGTCGGCGATTTAGCGCAAAAAACACTTAGCGCATGCGCACACGGGCGGCATGACTTTATGCCAATGTGCACACTCTGCGTGTTAACAAGTGTTGTCACCGCTCTGCAATATCTCTGTTTACCTCTACCGACCGGTGATTCTTTCGTGGCGGTCCACAGAAAACCCTGATTTCTAGAACTCAACGATTTAGCGCAAAAAACACTTAGCGCGCGCGCAGACGGGCGGCATGACTTTATTCCATTGCGTACACTCTGCGTGTTAACAATTGTAGTCATCGCTCTGAAATATCTCGGTTTACCTCTACCAACCGGTGATTCTTTCGTGGCGGTCCACAGAAAACTCGGCTTTCAAGAACACGACGATTTAGCGGAAAAAAGAACTTAGCTCGCGCGCAAACGAGCTGCGTGAATTTATGCCAATGTGCACACTCTGCGTGTTAACAATTGTGGTCATCGCTCTGAAATATCTCTGTTAACCTCTACCAACCGGTGATTCTTTCGTGGTGTTCCACAGAAAACTCGGCTCTAGAAGTGGACGATTTAGCGCAAAAGCACTTAGCGCACGCGCACACGGGCGGCCAGACTTTATGCCAATGTGCACACTCGGCGTGTTAACAATTGTAGTCACCGCTCTGAAATATCTCTGTTTACCAATACCAGCCGGTGATTTTTTCGTGGCGGTCCACAGAAATCTCGCCTTTCTAGAAGTCGGTGATTTAGCGCAAAAAACACTTAGCTTACGCGCACACGAGCGGCATGACTTTCTGCCAATGTGCACACTCTGCATGTTAACAAGTGTAGTCACCGCTCTGCAATATCTCTGTTTACCTCTACCGACCTGTCATACTTTCGTGGCGGTCCACAGAAAACCCGGGTTTCTAGAAGTCGACGATTTAGCGCAAAAAACATTTATCGTACGCACACACGGGAGGCATGACTTCATGACAATATGCACACTCTGCTTGTTAACATTTGTAGTCATCGCTCTGAAATATACCTGTTTAGCTCTACCAACCGGTGATTCTTTGGTGGCGGTCCACAGAAAACTCGGCTCTCTAGAAGTCGGCGATTTAGCGCAAAAAACACTTAGCGCATCCGCACACGGGCGGCATGACTTTATGCCAATGTGCACACTCTGCGTGTTAACAAGTGTAGTCACCGCTCTGCAATATCTCTGTTTACCTCTACCGACCGGTGATTCTTTCGTGGCGGTCCACAGAAAACCCGGGTTTCTATACCTCGACGATTTAGCGCAAAAAACACTTAGCGCACGCGCACGCGGGCGGCATGACTTCATGCCATTGTGTACACTCTGCGTGTTAACAATTGTAGTCATCGCTCTGAAATATCTCGGTTTACCTCTACGAACCGGTGATTCTTTCGTGGCGGTCCACAGAAAACTCGGCTTTCTAGAACTCAACGATTTAGCGAAAAAAAAACTTAGGTCACCCACACAGGACTGGCGTGACTTTATGCCAATGTGCAAACTCTGTTTGTTAACAATTGTAGTCACCGCTCTGAAATATCTGTTTACCTTTACCAACCAGTGATTTTTTCGTAGCGGTCCACAGAAATCTCGGCTCTCTAGAAGTCGGCGATTTAGCGCAAAAAACACTTAGCTTACGCGTACACGAGCGGCATGACTTTATGCCAATGTACAAACTCTGCGTGTTAACAATTGTAGTTACCGCTCTTAAATATCTCTGTTTACCTCTACATACCGGTGATTCTTTCGTGGCGGTCCACAGAAAACTCGGCTTTCTAGAATTCGACGATTTAGCGAAAAAAAAACTTAGCGCGCGCGCACACGAGCGGGGTGACTTTATGCCAATGTGCACACTCTGCGTGTTAACAATGGTGGTCATCGCTCTGAAATATCTCTGTTAACCTCTACGAACCGGTGATTTTTTCGTGGCGGTCCACAGAAATCTCGGCTTTCTAGAAGTCGACGATTTATCGCAAAAAACATTTATCGCACGCGCACACGAGCGGCATGACTTTATGCCAATGTGCACATTCTGTGTGTTAACAATTGTAGTCACCGCTCTCAAATATCTCTGTTTACCTATACAAACCGGTGATTCTTTCGTGGTGTTCCACAGAAAACTCGGCTGTAGAAGTCGACGATTTAACGCAAAAGCACTTAGCGCACGCGCACACGGGCGGCCAGACTTTATGCCAATGTGCACACTCTGCGTGTTAACAATTGTAGTCACCGCTCTGAAATATCTCTGTTTACCAATACCAACCTGTGATTTTTTCGTGGCAGTCCTCAGAAATCTCGGCTTTCTAGAAGTCGACGATTTAGCGCAAAAAATACTTAGCTCACGTGCACACTAGCGGCGTGACATTATGCCAACGTGCACACTCTGCGTGTTAACAATTGTAGTCATCGCTCTTAAATATCTCTGTTATTCTCTACCAACCGGTGATTTTTTCGTGGCGGTCCATAGAGATCTCGGTTTTCTAGAAGTCGACGATTTAGCGCAAAAAACACTTAGCTCCCGTGCACACTAGCGGCGTGACATTATGCCAATGTGCACACTCTGCGTGTTAACAATTGTATTCATCGCTCTTAAATATCTCTGTTATTCACTGCCAACCGGTGTTTTTTCGTGGCGGTCCATAGATATCTCGGCTTTCTAGAAGTCGACGATTTAGCGCAAAAAAAGACAAGTAGCTCATGCGCACACGAGCGGCATGACTTTATGCCAATGTGCACAATCTGCGTGTTAACAATTTTAGTCGCCGTTCTTCAATATCTCTGTTTACCTCTACCGACCGGTGATTCTTTCGTGGTGTTCCACAGAAAACTCGGCTCTAAAAGTCGACGATTTAGCGCAAAAGCACTTAGCGCGCGCGCACACGGTAGGCATAACTTCATGACAATGTGCACACTCTGCTTGTTAACATTTGTAGTCATCGCTCTGAAATATATCTGTTTACCTCTACCAACCGGTGATTCTTTGGTGGCGGTCCACAGAAAACTCGGCTCTCTAGAAGTCGGCGATTTAGCGCAAAAAACACTTAGCGCATCCGCATAAGGTCGGCATGACTTTATGCCAATGTGCACACTCTGCGTGTTAACAAGTGCAGTCACCGCTCTGCAATATCTCTGTTTACCTCTACCGACCGGTGATTCTTTCGTGGCGGTCCACAGAAAACCCGGGTTTCTATACCTCGACGATTTAGCGCAAAAAACACTTAGCGCACGCGCACACGTGCGGCATGAGTTCATGCCATTGTGTACACTCTGCGTGTTAACAATTGTAGTCATCGCTCTGAAATATCTTGGTTTACCTCTACGAACCGGTGATTCTTTCGTGGCGGTCCACAGAAAACTCGGCTTTCTAGAACTCAACGATTTAGCGAAAAAAAAACTTAGCTCATGCACACACGAGCGGCGTGACTTTATGCCAATGTGCAAACTCTGTTTGTTAACAATTGTAGTCACCGCTCTGAAATATCTCTGTTTACCTTTACCAACCAGTGATTTTTTCGTAGCGGTCCACAGAAATCTCGGCTCTCTAGAAGTCGGCGATAAAACACTTAGCTTACGCGTACACGAGCTTCATGACTTTATGCCAATGTACAAACTCTGCGTGTTAACAATTGTAGTTACCGCTCTGAAATATCTCTGTTTACCTTTACATACCGGTGATTCTTTCGTGGTGGTCCACAGAAAATTCGGCCTTCAAGAAGTCAACGATTTAGCGCAAAAAACACTTAGCTCATGCGCACACGAGCGGCATGACTTTATGCCAATGTGCACACTCTGCGTGTTAACAAGTGTAGTCACCGCTCTGCAATATCTCTGTTTACCTCTACCGACCTGTGATTCTTTCGTGGCGGTCCACAGAAATCTCGGCATTCAAGAAGTCGACGATTTAGCGCAAAAAACATTTATCGTACGCGCACACGGTAGGCATAACTTCATGACAATGTGCACACTCTGCTTGTCAACATTTGTAGTCATCGCTCTGAAATATCTATGTTTGGCTCTACCAAACGGTGATTCTTTCGTGGCGGTACCACAGAAAACTCAGCTCTCTAGAAGTCGACGATTTAGCGCAAAAAAACACTTAGCGCACGCGCGCACGGGCGGCATGACTTTAAGCCATTGTGTACACTCTGCGTGTTAACAATTGTAGTCATCGCTCTGAAATATGTCTGTTTACCTATACAAACCGGTGATTCTTTCGTGGTGTTCCACAGAAAACTCGGCTCTAGAAGTCGACGATTTAGCGCAAAAGCACTTCGCGCACGCGCACACGGGCGGCCAGACTTTATGCCAATGTGCACTCTCTGCGTGTTAACAATTGTAGTCATCGCTCTGAAATATGTCTGTTAACCTCTACCAACCGGTGATTTTTTCGTGGCGGTCCACAGAAATCTCGGCTTTCTAGAAGTCGACGATTTAGCGCAAAAACATTTATCGTACGCGCACACGGGAGGCATGACTTCATGACAATATGCACACTCTGCTTGTTAACATTTGTAGTCATCGCTCTGAAATATCTATGGTTACCTCTACCAACCGGTGATTCTTTGGTGGTGGTCCACAGAAAACTCGGCTCTCTAGAAGTCGGCGATTTAGCGCAAAAAACACTTAGCGCATGCGCACACGGGTGGCATGACTTTATGCCAATGTGCACACTCTGCGTGTTAACAAGTGTAGTCACCGCTCTGCAATATCTCTGTTTACCTCTACCGACCTGTGATACTTTCGTGGCGGTCCACAGAAAACCCGGGTTTCCAGAACTCGACGATTTAGCGAAAAAAAAACTTAGCTTACGCGCGCACGAGTGGCATGACTTTGGGACAATGTGCACACTCTGCCTGTTAACCATTGCAGTCACCGCTCTGAAATATCTCTGTTTGGCTCTACCAAACGGTGATTCTTTCGTGGCGGTACCACAGAAAACTCAGCTCTCTAGAAGTCGACGATTTAGCGCAAAAAACACTTAGCGCATGCGAGCACGGGCGGCATGACCTTATGCTATAGTGTACATTCTGCGTGTTAAGAATTGTAGTTATCGCTCTGAAATATGTCTGTTAACCTCTACCAACCGGTGATTTTTTGTTGCGGTCCACAGAAATCTCGGCTTTCTAGAAGTCGACGATTTAGCGCAAAAAACATTTATCGTACGCGCACACGGGAGGCATGACTTCATGACAATATGCACACTCTGCTTGTTAACATTTGTAGTCATCGCTCTGAAATATATCTGTTTACCTCTACCAACCGGTGATTCTTTGGTGGCGGTCCACAGAAAACTCGGCTCTCTAGAAGTCGGCGATTTAGCGCAAAAAACACTTAGCGCATCCGCACAAGGGCGGCATGACTTTATGCCAATGTGCACACTGTGCGTGTTAACAATTGTAGTCATCGCTCTGAAATATCTCGGTTTACCTCTACGAACCGGTGATTCTTTCGTGGCGGTCCACAGAAAACTCGGCTTTCTAGAACTCAACGATTTAGCAAAAAAAAAACTTAGCTCACGCACACACGAGCGGCGTGACTTTATGCCAATGTGCAAACTCTGTTTGTTAACAATTGCAGTCACCGCTCTGAAATATCTCTGTTTACCTTTACCAACCAGTGATTTTTTCGTAGCGGTCCACAGAAATCTCGGCTCTCTAGAAGTCGGCGATTTAGCGCAAAAAACACTTAGCTTACGCGTACACGAGCGGCATGACTTTATGCCAATGTACAAACTCTGCGTGTTAACAATTGTAGCTACCGCTCTGAAATATCTCTGTTTACCTCTACATACCGGTGATTCTTTCGTGGCGGTCCACAGAAAATTCGGCCTTCTAGAAGTCAACGATTTAGCGCAAAAAACACTTAGCTCATGCGCACATGAGCGGCATGACTTTATGCCAATGTGCACACTCTGCGTGTTAACAAGTGTAGTCACCGCTCTGCAATATCTCTGTTTACCTCTACCGATCTGTGATTCTTTCGTGGCGGTCCACAGAAATCTCGGCATTCAAGAAGTCGAAGATTTAGCGCAAAAAACATTTATCGTACGCGCACACGGTAGGCATAACTTCATGACAATGTGCACACTCTGCTTGTTAACATTTGTAGTCATCGCTCTGAAATATATCTGTTTACCTCTACCACCCGGTGATTCTTTGGTGGCGGTCCACAGAAAACTCGGCTCTCTAGAAGTCGGCGATTTAGCGCAAAAAACACTTAGCGCATCCGCACAAGGGCGGCATGACTTTATGCCAATGTGCACACTCTGCGTGTTAACAAGTGCAGTCACCGCTCTGCAATATCTCTGTTTACCTCTACCGACCGGTGATTCTTTCGTGGCGGTCCAAAGAAAACCCGGGTTTCTATACCTCGACGATTTAGCGCAAAAAACACTTAGCGCACGCGCACACGGGCGGCATGACTTCATGCCATTGTGTTCACTCTGCGTGTTAACAATTGTAGTCATCGCTCTGAAATATCTCGGTTTACCTCTACGAACCGGTGATTCTTTCGTGGCGGTCCACAGAAAACTCGGCTTTCTAGAACTCAACGATTTAGCGAAAAAAAAAAACTTAGCTCACGCACACACGAGCGGCGTGACTTTATGCCAATGTGCAAACTCTGTTTGTTAACAATTGTAGTCACCGCTCTGAAATATCTCTGTTTACCTTTACCAACCAGTGATTTTTTCGTAGCGGTCCATCGAAATCTCGGCTCTCTAGAAGTCGGCGATTTAGCGCAAAAAACACTTAGCTTACGCGTACACGAGCGGCATGACTTTATGCCAATGTACAAACTCTGCGTGTTAACAATTGTAGTTACCGCTCTGAAATATCTCTGTTTACCTCTACATACCGGTGATTCTTTCGTGGCGGTCCGCAGAAAATTCGGCCTTCTAGAAGTCAACGATTTAGCGCAAAAAACACTTAGCTCATGCGCACACGAGCGGCATGACTTTATGCCAATGTGCACACTCTGCGTGTTAACAAGTGTAGTCACCGCTCTGCAATATCTCTGTTTACCTCTACCGACCTGTGATTCTTTCGTGGCGGTCCACAGAAATCTCGGCATTCAAGAAGTCGACGATTTAGCGCAAAAAACATTTATCGTACGCGCACACGGTAGGCATAACTTCATGACAATGTGCACACTCTGCTTGTCAACATTTGTAGTCATCGCTCTGAAATATCTATGTTTGGCTCTACCAAACGGTGATTCTTTCGTGGCGGTACCACAGAAAACTCAGCTCTCTAGAAGTCGACGATTTAGCGCAAAAAAACACTTAGCGCACGCGCGCACGGGCGGCATGACTTTAAGCCATTGTGTACACTCTGCGTGTTAACAATTGTAGTCATCGCTCTGAAATATGTCTGTTTACCTATACAAACCGGTGATTCTTTCGTGGTGTTCCACAGAAAACTCGGCTCTAGAAGTCGACGATTTAGCGCAAAAGCACTTCGCGCACGCGCACACGGGCGGCCAGACTTTATGCCAATGTGCACTCTCTGCGTGTTAACAATTGTAGTCATCGCTCTGAAATATGTCTGTTAACCTCTACCAACCGGTGATTTTTTCGTGGCGGTCCACAGAAATCTCGGCTTTCTAGAAGTCGACGATTTAGCGCAAAAACATTTATCGTACGCGCACACGGGAGGCATGACTTCATGACAATATGCACACTCTGCTTGTTAACATTTGTAGTCATCGCTCTGAAATATCTATGGTTACCTCTACCAACCGGTGATTCTTTGGTGGTGGTCCACAGAAAACTCGGCTCTCTAGAAGTCGGCGATTTAGCGCAAAAAACACTTAGCGCATGCGCACACGGGTGGCATGACTTTATGCCAATGTGCACACTCTGCGTGTTAACAAGTGTAGTCACCGCTCTGCAATATCTCTGTTTACCTCTACCGACCTGTGATACTTTCGTGGCGGTCCACAGAAAACCCGGGTTTCCAGAACTCGACGATTTAGCGAAAAAAAAACTTAGCTTACGCGCGCACGAGTGGCATGACTTTGGGACAATGTGCACACTCTGCCTGTTAACCATTGCAGTCACCGCTCTGAAATATCTCTGTTTGGCTCTACCAAACGGTGATTCTTTCGTGGCGGTACCACAGAAAACTCAGCTCTCTAGAAGTCGACGATTTAGCGCAAAAAACACTTAGCGCATGCGAGCACGGGCGGCATGACCTTATGCTATAGTGTACATTCTGCGTGTTAAGAATTGTAGTTATCGCTCTGAAATATGTCTGTTAACCTCTACCAACCGGTGATTTTTTGTTGCGGTCCACAGAAATCTCGGCTTTCTAGAAGTCGACGATTTAGCGCAAAAAACATTTATCGTACGCGCACACGGGAGGCATGACTTCATGACAATATGCACACTCTGCTTGTTAACATTTGTAGTCATCGCTCTGAAATATATCTGTTTACCTCTACCAACCGGTGATTCTTTGGTGGCGGTCCACAGAAAACTCGGCTCTCTAGAAGTCGGCGATTTAGCGCAAAAAACACTTAGCGCATCCGCACAAGGGCGGCATGACTTTATGCCAATGTGCACACTGTGCGTGTTAACAATTGTAGTCATCGCTCTGAAATATCTCGGTTTACCTCTACGAACCGGTGATTCTTTCGTGGCGGTCCACAGAAAACTCGGCTTTCTAGAACTCAACGATTTAGCAAAAAAAAAACTTAGCTCACGCACACACGAGCGGCGTGACTTTATGCCAATGTGCAAACTCTGTTTGTTAACAATTGCAGTCACCGCTCTGAAATATCTCTGTTTACCTTTACCAACCAGTGATTTTTTCGTAGCGGTCCACAGAAATCTCGGCTCTCTAGAAGTCGGCGATTTAGCGCAAAAAACACTTAGCTTACGCGTACACGAGCGGCATGACTTTATGCCAATGTACAAACTCTGCGTGTTAACAATTGTAGCTACCGCTCTGAAATATCTCTGTTTACCTCTACATACCGGTGATTCTTTCGTGGCGGTCCACAGAAAATTCGGCCTTCTAGAAGTCAACGATTTAGCGCAAAAAACACTTAGCTCATGCGCACATGAGCGGCATGACTTTATGCCAATGTGCACACTCTGCGTGTTAACAAGTGTAGTCACCGCTCTGCAATATCTCTGTTTACCTCTACCGATCTGTGATTCTTTCGTGGCGGTCCACAGAAATCTCGGCATTCAAGAAGTCGAAGATTTAGCGCAAAAAACATTTATCGTACGCGCACACGGTAGGCATAACTTCATGACAATGTGCACACTCTGCTTGTTAACATTTGTAGTCATCGCTCTGAAATATATCTGTTTACCTCTACCACCCGGTGATTCTTTGGTGGCGGTCCACAGAAAACTCGGCTCTCTAGAAGTCGGCGATTTAGCGCAAAAAACACTTAGCGCATCCGCACAAGGGCGGCATGACTTTATGCCAATGTGCACACTCTGCGTGTTAACAAGTGCAGTCACCGCTCTGCAATATCTCTGTTTACCTCTACCGACCGGTGATTCTTTCGTGGCGGTCCAAAGAAAACCCGGGTTTCTATACCTCGACGATTTAGCGCAAAAAACACTTAGCGCACGCGCACACGGGCGGCATGACTTCATGCCATTGTGTTCACTCTGCGTGTTAACAATTGTAGTCATCGCTCTGAAATATCTCGGTTTACCTCTACGAACCGGTGATTCTTTCGTGGCGGTCCACAGAAAACTCGGCTTTCTAGAACTCAACGATTTAGCGAAAAAAAAAAACTTAGCTCACGCACACACGAGCGGCGTGACTTTATGCCAATGTGCAAACTCTGTTTGTTAACAATTGTAGTCACCGCTCTGAAATATCTCTGTTTACCTTTACCAACCAGTGATTTTTTCGTAGCGGTCCATCGAAATCTCGGCTCTCTAGAAGTCGGCGATTTAGCGCAAAAAACACTTAGCTTACGCGTACACGAGCGGCATGACTTTATGCCAATGTACAAACTCTGCGTGTTAACAATTGTAGTTACCGCTCTGAAATATCTCTGTTTACCTCTACATACCGGTGATTCTTTCGTGGCGGTCCGCAGAAAATTCGGCCTTCTAGAAGTCAACGATTTAGCGCAAAAAACACTTAGCTCATGCGCACACGAGCGGCAGGACTTTATGCCAATGTGCACACTCTGCGTGTTAACAAGTGTAGTCACCGCTCTGCAATATCTCTGTTTACCTCTACCGACCTGTGATTCTTTCGTGGCGGTCCACAGAAATCTCGGCATTCAATAAGTCGACGATTTAGCGCAAAAAACATTTATCGTACGCGCACACGGTAGGCATAACTTCATGACAATGTGCACACTCTGCTTGTTAACATTTGTAGTCATCGCTCTGAAATATCTATGTTTACCTCTACCAACCGGTGAGTCTGTGGTGGCGCTCCACAGAAAACTCGGCTCTCTAGAAGTCGGCGATTTCGCCCAAAAAACACTTAGCGCACGCGCACACGGGCGGCATGACTTTATTCCATTGTGTACAATCTGCGTGTTAACAATTGTAGTCATCGCTCTGAAATATCTCGGTTTACCTATACCAACCGGTGATTCTTTCGTCGCGGTCCACAGAAAACTCGGCTTTCTAGAAATCGACGATTTAGCCAAAAAAACTTAGCGCGCGCGCACACGAGCGGCGTGACTTTATGCCAATGTGCGCACTCTGCGTGTTAACAATTGTGGTCATCACTCTGAAATATCTCGGTTAACCTCTACCAACCGGTGATTTTTTCGTGGCGGTCCACAGAAATCTCGGCTTTCTAGAAGTCGACGATTTATCGCAAAAAACATTTATCGCACGCGCACACGAGCGGCATGATTTTATGCCAATGTGCACATTGTGTGTGTTAACAATTGTAGTCACCGCTCTCAAATATCTCTGTTTACCTATACAAACCGGTGATTCTTTCGTGGTGTTCCACAGAAAACTCGGCTGTAGAAGTCGACTATTTAACGCAAAAGCACTTAGCGCACGCGCACACGGGCGGCCAGACTTTATGCCAATGTGCACACTCTGCGTGTTAACAATTGTAGTCACCGCTCTGAAATATGTCTGTTTACCTATACAAACCGGTGATTCTTTCGTGGTGTTCCACAGAAAACTCGGCTCTAGAAGTCGACGATTTAGCGCAAAAGCACTTCGCGCACGCGCACACGGGCGGCCAGACTTTATGCCAATGTGCACACTCTGCGTGTTATCAATTGTAGTCATCGCTCTGAAATATGTCTGTTAACCTCTACCAACCGGTGATTTTTTCGTGGCGGTCCACAGAAAACTCGGCTTTCTAGAAGTCGACGATTTAGCGAAAAAACATTTATCGTACGCGCACACGGGAGGCATGACTTCATGACAATATGCACACTCTGCTTGTTAACCTTTGTAGTCACCGCTCTGCAATATCTCTGTTTACCTCTACCGACCTGTGATACTTTCGTGGCGGTCCAAAGAACACCCGGGTTTCTAGAACTCGACGATTTAGCGAAAAAAAAACTTAGCTTACGCGCGCACGAGCAGCATGACTTTGTGACAATGTGCACACTCTGCCTGTTAACCATTGCAGTCACCGCTCTGAAATATCTCTGGCTCTACCAAACGGTGATTCTTTCGTGGCGGTACCACAGAAAACTCAGCTCTCTAGAAGTCGACGATTTAGCGCAAAAAACACTTAGCGCATGCGCGCACGGGCGGCATGACTTTATGCCATTGTGTACATTCTGCGTGTTAACAATTGTAGTTATCGCTCTGAAATATGTCTGTTAACCTCTACCAACCGGTGATTTTTTTGTGGCGGTCCACAGAAATCTCGGCTTTCTAGAAGTCGACGATTTAGCGCAAAAAACATTTATCGTACGCGCACACGGGAGGCATGACTTCATGACAATATGCACACTCTGCTTGTTAACATTTGTAGTCATCGCTCTGAAATATATCTGTTTACCTCTACCAACCGGTCATTCTTTGGTGGCGGTCCACAGAAAACTCGGCTCTCTAGAAGTCGGCGATTTAGCGCAAAAAACACTTAGCGCATCCGCACACGGGCGGCATGACTTTATGCCAATGTGCACACTCTGCGTGTTAACAAGTGTAGTCACCGCTCTGCAATATCTCTGTTTACCTCTACCGACCGGTGATTCTTTCGTGGCGGTCCACAGAAAACCCGGGTTTCTATACCTCGACGATTTAGCGCAAAAAACACTTAGCGCACGCGCACACGGGCGGCATGACTTCATGCCATTGTGTACACTCTGCGTGTTAGCAATTGTAGTCATCGCTCTGAAATATCTCTGTTTACCTCTACCGACCGGTGATTCTTTCGTGGCGGTCCACAGAAAACCCGGGTTTCTATACCTCGACGATTTAGCGCAAAAAACACTTAGCGCACGCGCACACGGGCGGCATGACTTCATGCCATTGTGTACACTCTGCGTGTTAACAATTGTAGTCATCGCTCTGAAATATCTCGGTTTACCTCTACGAACCGGTGATTCTTTCGTGGCGGTCCACAGAAAACTCGGCTTTCTAGAACTCAACGATTTAGCGAAAAAAAAACTTAGCTCACGCACACACGAGCGGCGTGACTTTATGCCAATGTGCACACTCTGCGTGTTAACAATTGTAGTCACCGCTCTGAAATATCTCTGTTTACCTATACAAACCGGTGATTCTTTCGTGGTGTTCCACAGAAAACTCGGCTCTAGAAGTCGACGATTTAGCGCAAAAGCACTTCGCGCACGCGCACACGGGCGGCCAGACTTTATGCCAATGTGCACACTCTGCGTGTTAACAATTGTAGTCATCGCTCTGAAATATGTCTGTTAACCTCTACCAACCGGTGATTTTTTCTTGGCGGTCCACAGAAATCTCGGCTTTCTAGAAGTCGACGATTTAGCGCAAAAACATTTATCGTACGCGCACACGGGAGGCATGACTTCATGACAATATGGACACTCTGCTTGTTAACATTTGTAGTCATCGCTCTGAAATATCTATGTTTACCTCTACCAACCGGTGATTCTTTGGTGGCGGTCCACAGAAAACTCGGCTCTCTAGAAGTCGGCGATTTAGCGCAAAAAACACTTAGCGCATGCGTACACGGGCGGCATGACTTTATGCCAATGTGCACACTCTGCGTGTTAACAAGTGTAGTCACCGCTCTGCAATATCTCTGTTTACCTCTACCGACCGGTGATTCCTTCATGGCGGTCCACAGAAAACCCTGGTTTCTAGAACTCGACGATTAAGCGCAAAAAACACTTAGCGCACGCGCACACGGGCGGCATGACTTTATTCCATTGTGTACACTCTGCGTGTTAACAATTGTAGTCATCGCTCTGAAATATCTCGGTTTACCTCTACCGACCGGTGATTCTTTCGGGGCAGTCCACAGAAAACTCGGCTCTCTAGAGCTCGACGATTTAGCGCAAAAAAAACACTTAGCTTACGCGCACACGAGCGGCATGACTTTATGCCAATGTACTCACTCTGCGTGTTAACAATTGTAGTTACCGCTCTGAAATATCTCTGTTTACCTCTACATACCGGTGATTCTTTCGTGGTGGTCCACAGAAAATTGGGCCCTCTAGAAGTCAACGATTTAGCGCAAAAAACACTTAGCTCATGCGCACACGAGCGGCATGACTTTATGCCAATGTGCACACTCTGCGTGTTAACAAGTGTAGTCACCGCTCTGCAATATCTCTGGTTACCTCTACCGACCTGTGATACTTTCGTGGCGGTCCAAAGAAAACCCGGGTTTCTAGAACTCGACGATTTAGCGAAAAAAAAACTTAGCTTACGCGCGCACGAGCAGCATGACTTTGTGACAATGTGCACACTCTGCCTGTTAACCATTGCAGTCACCGCTCTGAAATATCTCTGTTTGGCTCTACCAAACGGTGATTCTTTCGTGGCGGTACCACAGAAAACTCAGCTCTCTAGAAGTCGACGATTTAGCGCAAAAAACACTTAGCGCATGCGCGCACGGGCGGCATGACTTTATGCCATTGTGTACATTCTGCGTGTTAACAATTGTAGTTATCGCTCTGAAATATGTCTGTTAACCTCTACCAACCGGTGATTTTTTTGTTGCGGTCCACAGAAATCTCGGCTTTCTAGAAGTCGACGATTTAGCGCAAAAAACATTTATCGTACGCGCACACGGGAGGCATGACTTCATGACAATATGCACACTCTGCTTGTTAACATTTGTAGTCATCGCTCAGAAATATATCTGTTTACCTCTACCAACCGGTGATTCTTTGGTGGCGGTCCACAGAAAACTCGGCTCTCTAGAAGTCGGCGATTTAGCGCAAAAAACACTTAGCGCATCCGCACACGGTCGGCATGACTTTATGCCAATGTGCACACTCTGCGTGTTAACAAGTGTAGTCACCGCTATGCAATATCTCTGTTTACCTCTACCGACCGGTGATTCCTTCGTGGCGGTCCACAGAAAACCCGGGTTTCTATACCTCGAAGATTTAGCGCAAAAAACACTTAGCGCACGCGCACACTGGCGGCATGACTTCATGCCATTGTGTACACTCTGCGTGTTAACAATTGTAGTCATCGCTCTGAAATATCTCGGTTTACCTCTACGAACCGGTGATTCTTTCGTGGCGGTCCGCAGAAAACTCGGCTTTCTAGAACTCAACGATTTAGCGAAAAAAAAACTTAGCTCACGCACACACGAGCGGCGTGACTTTATGCCAATGTGCAAACTCTGTTTGTTAACAATTGTAGTCACCGCTCTGAAATATCTCTGTTTACCTTTACCAAATAGTGATTTTTTCGTAGCGGTCCACAGAAATCTGGGCTCTCTAGAAGTCGGCGATTTAGCGCAAAAAACACTTAGCTTACGCGTACACGAGCGGCATGACTTTATGCCAATGTACAAACTCTGCGTGTTAACAATTGTAGTTACCGCTCTGAAATATCTCTGTTTACCTCTACATACCGGTGATTCTTTCGTGGCGGTCCACAGAAAATTCGGCCTTCTAGAAGTCAACGATTTAGCGCAAAAAACACTTAGCTCATGCGCACACGAGCGGCATGACTTTATGCCAATGTGCACACTCTGCGTGTTAACAAGTGTAGTCACCGCTCTGCAATATCTCTGTTTACCTCTACCGACCTGTGATTCTTTCGTGGCGGTCCACAGAAATCTCGGCATTCTAGAAGTCGACGATTCAGCGCAAAAAACATTTATCGTACGCGCACACGGTAGGCATAACTTCATGACAATGTGCACACTCTGCTTGTTAACATTTGTAGTCATCGCTCTGAAATATCTATGTTTACCCCTACCAACCGGTGAGTCTTTGGTGGCGCTCCACAGAAAACTCGGCTCTCTAGAAGTCGGAGATTTCGCACAAAAAACACTTAGCGCACGCGCACACGGGCGGCGTGACTTTATGCCAATGTGCGCACTCTCCGTGTTAACAATTGTGGTCATCGCTCTGAAATATCTCTGTTAACCTCTACCAACTGGTGATTTTTTCGTGGCGGTCTACAGAAATCTCGGCTTTCTAGAAGTCGACGATTTATCGCAAAAAACATTTATTGCACGCGCACACGAGCGGCATGACTTTATGCCAATGTTCACATTCTGTGTGTTAAGAATTGTAGTCACCGCTCTCAAATATCTCTGTTTACCTATACAAACCGGTGATTCTTTCGTGGTGTTCCACAGAAAACTCGGCTGTAGAAGTCGACGATTTAACGCAAAAGCACTTAGCGCACGCGCACACGGGGGGCCAGACTTTATGCCAATGTGCACACTCTGCGTGTTAACAATTGTAGTCACCGCTCTGAAATATCTCTGTTTACCAATACCAACCGGTGATTTTTTCGTGGGAGTCCTCGGAAATCTCGGCTTTCTAGAAGTCGACGATTTAGCGCAAAAAATACTTAGCTCACGTGCACACTAGCGGCGTGACATTATGCCAATGTGCACACTCTGCATGTTAACAATTGTAGTCATCGCTCTGAAATATCCCTGTTTACCGCTACCAACCGGTGATTCTTTCGTGGCGGTCCACAGAAAACTAGGCTCTCTAGGAATCGACGAATTAGCGCAGTAAAACACTTAGCGCACGCGCACACGGGCGGCATGACTTTATGCCAATGTGCACCCTCTGCGTGTTAACAATTGTAGTCACTGCTCTGCAATATCACTGTTTACCTATTCTAACCGTTGATTCTTTCCTGTTGGTCCACAGAGAACTCGTCTTTCTAGAAGTCGACAATCTTGCGCAAAAAATACTTAGCTCCCGTGCACACTAGCGGTGTGACATTATGCCGATGTGCACACTCTGCGTGTTAACAATTGTAGTCATCGCTCTTAAATATCTCTGTTTACCTCTACCGACCGGTGATTCTTTCGTGGTGTTCCAGAGAAAACTCGGCTCTAGAAGTCGACGATTTAGCGCAAAAGCACTTAGCGCACGCGCACACGGGCGGCCAGACTTTATGCCAATGTGCACACTCTGCGTGTTAACAATTGTAGTCACCGCTCTGAAATATCTCTGTTTACCTATACTAACCGGTGATTCTTTCGTGTTAGTCCACAGAAAACTCGGCTTTCTAGAAGTCGGCGATTTAGCGCAAAAAACACTTAGCGCACGAGCGCACGGGCGGCATGACTTTATGCCATTGTGTACACTCTGCGTGTTAACAATTGTAGTCATCGCTCTGAAATATGTCTGTTAACCTCTACCAACCGGTGATTTTTTCGTGGCGGTCCACAGAAATCTCGGCTTTCTAGAAGTCGACGATTTAGCGCAAAAACATTTATCGTACGCGCACACGGGAGGCATGACTTCATGACAATATGCACACTCTGCTTGTTAACATTTGTAGTCATCGCTCTGAAATATCTATGTTTACCTCTACCAGCCGGTGAATCTTTGGTGGCGGTCCACAGAAAACTCGGCTCTCTACAAGTCAGCGATTTAGCGCAAAAAACACTTAGCGCGCGCACACACGGGCGGCATGACTTTATTCCATTGTGTACACTCTGCGTGTTAGCAATTGTAGTCATCGCTCAGAAATATCTCGGTTTACCTCTACCAACCGGTGATTCTTTCGTGGCGGTCCACAGAAAACTCGGCTTTCTAGAACACGACGATTTAGCGAAAAAAACTTAGCTCGCGTGCAAACGAGCGGCGTGAATTTATGCCAATGTGCACACTCTGCGTGTTAACAATTGTGGTCATCGCTCTGAAATATCTCTGTTAACCTCTACCAACCGGTGATTTTTTCGTGGCGGTCCACAGAAATCTCGGCTTTCTAGAAGTCGACGATTTAGCGCAAAAAACATTTATCGCACGCGCACATGAGCGGCATGACTTTATGCCAATGTGCTCATTCTGTGTGTTAACAATTGTAGTCACCGCTCTCAAATATCTCTGTTTGCCTATATAAACCGGTGATTCTTTCGTGGTGTTCCAATGAAAACTCGGCTCTAGAAGTCGACGATTTAGCGCAAAAGCACTTAGCGCACGCGCACACGGGCGGCCAGACTTTATGCCAATGTGCACACTCGGCGTATTAACAATTGTAGTCACCGCTCTGAAATATCTCTGTTTACCAATACCAACCGGTGATTTTTTCGTGGCGGTCCCCAGAAATCTCGGCTTTCTAGAAGTCGGTGATTTAGCGCAAAAAACACTTAGCTTACGCGCACACGAGCGGCATGACTTTATGCCAATGTGCACACTCTGCGTGTTAACAAGTGTAGTCACCGCTCTGCAATATCTCTGTTTACCTCTACCGACCTGTGATTCTTTCGTGGCGGTCCACAGAAAACCCGGGTTTCTATAACTCGACAATTTAGTGCAAAAAAAAAACTTAGCTTACGCGCGCACGAGCGGCATGACTTTGTCACAATGTGCACACTCTACCTGTTAACCATTGCAGTCACCGCTCTGAAATATCTCTGTTTGGCTCTACCAAACGGTGATTCTTTCGTGGCGGCACCACAGAAAACTCAGCTCTCTAGAAGTCGACGATTTAGCGCAAAAAAACACTTAGCGCACGCGCGCACGGGCGGCATGACTTTATGCCATTGTGTACACTCTGCGTGTTAACAATTGTAGTCATCGCTCTGAAATATGTCTGTTAACCTCTATCAACCGGTGATTTTTTCGTGGCGGTCCACATAAATCTCGGCTTTCTAGAAGTCGACGATTTAGCGCAAAAACATTTATCGTACGCGCACACGGGAGGCATAACTTCATGACATTATGCACACTCTGCTTGTTAACATTTGTAGTCATCGCTCTGAAATATCTATGTTTACCTCTACCAAGCGGTGACTCTTTGGTGGCGGTCCACAGAAAACTCGGCTCTCTAGAAGTCAGCGATTTAGCGCAAAAAACACTTAGCGCATGCGCACACGGGCGGCATGACTTTATGCCAATATGCACACTCTGCGTGTTAACAAGTGTAGTCACCGCTCTGCAATATCTCTGTTTACCTCTATCGACCGGTGATTCTTTCGTGGCGGTCCACAGAAAACTCTGGTTTCTAGAACTCAACGATTTAGCGCAAAAAACACTTAGCGCGCGTGCACACGGGCGGCATGACTTTATTCCATTGTGTACACTCTGCGTGTTAACAATTGTAGTCATCGCTCTGAAATATCTCGGTTTAGCTCTACCAACCGGTGATTCTTTCGTGGCGGTCCACAGAAAACTCGGCTTTCTAGAACACGACGATTTAGCGAAAAAAAACTTAGCTCGCGCGCAAACGAGCGGCGTGAACTTATGCCAATGTGCACACTCTGCGTGTTAACAATTGTGGTCATCGCTCTGAAATATTTCTGTTAACCTCTACCAACCGGTGATTTTTTCGTGGCGGTCCACAGAAATCTCGGCTTTCTAGAAGTCGACGATTTAGAGCAAAAGCACTTAGCGCACGCGCACACGGGCGGCCAGACTTTATGCCAATGTGCACACTCTGCGTGTTAACAATTGTAGTCACCACTCTGAAATATCTCTGTTTACCAATACCAACCGGTGATTTTTTCGTGGCGGTCCCCAGAAATCTCGGCTTTCTAGAAGTCGGTGATTTAGCGCAAAAAACACTTAGCTTACGCGCACACGAGCGGCATGACTTTATGCCAATGTGCACACTCTGCGTGTTAACAAGTGTAGTCACCGCTCTGCAATATCTCTGTTTACCTCTACCGACCTATGATTCTTTCGTGGCGGTCCACAGAAAACCCGGGTTTCTATAACTCGACGATTTAGCGCAAAAAATACTTAGCTCACGCGCACACAAGCGGCGTGACTTTATGCCAATGTGCACACTCTGCGTGTTAACAATTGTAGTCACCGCTCTGCAATATCTCAGTTTACCTCTAACGAGCGGTGATTCTTTCGTGGCGGTCCACTGAAAACTCGGCTCTCTAGAAGTCGGCGATTTCGCGCAAAAACACTTAGCGCACGCGCACACGGGCGGCATGACTTTATTCCATTGTGCACACTCTGGGTGTTAACAATTGTGGTCATTCCTCTGAAATATTTCTGTTAACCTCTACCAACCGGTGATTTTTTCGTGGCGGTCCACAGAAATCTCGGCTTTCTAGAAGTCGACGATTTAGCGCAAAAACATTTATCGCACGCGCACACGAGCGGCATGACTTTATGCCAATGTGAACATTCTGTGTGTTAACAATTGTAGTCACCGCTCTCAAATATCTCTGTTTACCTATACAAACTGGTGATTCTGTCGTGGTGTTTCACAGAAAACTCGGCTCTAGAAGTCGACGATTTAGCGCAAAAGCACTTAGCGCACGCGCACACGGGCGGCCAGACTTTATGCCAATGTGCACACTCTGCGTGTTAACAATTGTAGTCACCACTCTGAAATATCTCTGTTTACCCATACCAACCGGTGATTCTTTCGTGGCAGTCCTCAGAAATCTCGGCTTTCTAGAAGTCGACGATTTAGCGCAAAAAATACTTAGCTCACGTGCACACTAGCGGCGTGAGATTATGCCAATGTGCACACTCTGCGTGTTAACAATTGTAGTCATCGCTCTTAAATATCTCTGTTATTCTCCACCAACCGGTGATTTTTTCGTGGCGGTCCATAGATATCTCGGCTTTCTAGAAGTCGACGATTTAGCGCAAAAAAAGACACGTAGCTCATGCGCACACGAGCGGCATGACTTTATGCCAATGTGCACAATCTGCGTGTTAACAATTGTAGTCATCGCTCTGAAATATCCCTGTTTACCGCTACCAAACGGTGATTCTTTCGTGGCGGTCCACAGAAAACTAGGCTCTCTAGGAATCGACGAATTAGCGCAATAAAACACTTAGCGCACGCGCACACGGGCGGCATGACTTTATGCAAATGTGCACCCTCTGCGTGTTAACTATTGTAGTCACTGCTCTGCAATATCACTGTTTACCTATACTAACCGTTGATTCTTTCCTGTTGGTCCACAGAAAACTCGTCTTTCTAGAAGTGGACAATCTTGCGCAAAAAATACTTAGCTCCCGTGCACACTAGCGGCGTGACATTATGCCAATGTGCACACTCTGCGTGTTAACAATTGTAGTCATCGCTCTTAAATATCTCTGTTAACCTCTACCAACCGGTGATTTTTTCGTGGCGGTCCATAGATATCTCGGCTTTCTAGAAGTCGACGATTTAGCGCAAAAAAAAACACGTAACTCATGCGCACACGAGCGGCATGACTTTATGCCAATGTGCACAATCTGCGTGTTAACAATTTTAGTCGCCGTTCTTTAATATCTCTGTTTACCTCTACCGACCGGTGATTCTTTCGTGGCGGTCCACAGAAAACCCGGGTTTCTATAACTCGACGATTTAGCGCAAAATAACTTAGCTTACGCGCGCACGAGCGGCATGACTTTGTGATAATGTGGACACTCTGCGTGTTAAGAATTGTAGTCACCCCTCTGAAATGTCTCTGTTTACCTCTACCAACCGGTGATTCTTTCTTGGCGGTACCTCAGAATACTCAGCTCTCAAGAAGTCGACGATTTAGCGCAAAAAACACTTAGCGCACGCGCACACGAGCGGCATGACTTTGTGACAATATGCACACTCTGCGTGTTAACAATTGCAGTCATCGCTCTGAAATATCTCTGTTTGCCTCTACCAAACGGTGATTCTTTCGTGGTGGTACCACAGAAAACTCAGCTGTCTAGAAGTCGACGATTTAGCGCAAAAAAGACTTAGCGCACACGGGCGGCATGACTTTATGCGATTTTGTACACTCTGCGTGTTAACAATTATAGTCATCGCTCTGAAATATCTCTGCTTACCTCTACCAACCGGTGATTCTTTCGTGGCGGTCCACAGAAAACTCGGCTTTCTAGAGCTCGACGATTTAGCGCAAAAAACACTTAGCTTACGCGCACTCGAGCGGCTTGACTTTATGCCAATGTACACACTCTGCGTGTTAACAAGTGTAGTCACTGCTCTGCAATATCTCTGTTTACCTCTAACGAGCGGTGATTCTTTCGCGGCGGTACACGGAAAACCCGGGTTTCTATAACTCGACGATTGAGCGCAAAAAAAACTTAGCTCACGTGCACACGGGCGGCATGACTTTATGCCAAAGTGCTCCCTCTGCGTGTTCACAATTATAATCACCGCACTGCAATATCTCTGTTTACCTATACTAACCGGTGATTTTTTCGTGGCGGTCCATAGAAATCTCGGCTTTCTAGAAGTCGACGATTTAGCGCAAAAAAACACGTAGCTCATGCGCACACGAACGGCAGGACTTTATGCCAATGTGCACACTCTGCGTGTTAACAATTGCAGTCATCGCTCTGAAATATCTCTGTTAACCTCTACCAACCAGTGATTTTTTCGTGGCGGTCCACAGAAATCTCGGCTTTCTAGAAGTCGACGATTTAGCGCAAAAAACGTTTATCGCACGCGCACACGAGCGGCATGACTTTGTGACAATATGCACACTCTGCGTGTTAAGAATTGCAGTCATCGCTCTGAAATATCTCTGTTTGCCTCTACCAAGCGGTGATTCTTTCGTGGCGGTGCCACAGAAAACTCAGCTCTTTAGAAGTCGACGATTTAGCGCAAAAAACACTTACCTTACGCGCACACGAGCCGCATGTCTTTTTGCCAATGTACACAATCTGCGTGTTAACAATTGTAGTCACCGCTCCGAAATATCTCTCTTTACCTCTACTAACCGGTGATTGTTTCTAGGCGGTCCACAGAAGATTCGGCCCTCTAGAAGTCAACGATTTAGCGCAAAAAAAACTTAGCTCACGTGCACACGGGCGGCATGACTTTATGCCAAAGTGCTCCCTCTGCGTGTTCACAATTATAATCACCGCACTGCTATATCTCTGTTTACCTATACTAACCGGCGATTCTTTCGTGTTGGTCCACAGAAATCTCGGCTTTCTAGAAGTCGACGATTTAGCGCAAAAATCATTTATCGCACGCGCACACGAGCGGCATGACTTTGTGACAATATGCACACTCTGCGTGTTAAAAATTGCAGTCATTGCTCTGAAATATCTCTGTTTGCCTCTACCAAGCGGTGATTCTTTCGTGGCGGTACCACAGAAAACTCAGCTCTTTAGAAGTCGACGATTTAGCGCAAAAAACACTTACCTTACGCGCACACGAGCCGCATGTCTTTATGCCAATGTACACAATCTGCGTGTTAACAATTGTAGTCACCGCTCCGAAATATCTCTCTTTACCTCTACTAACCGGTGATTGTTTCTAGGCGGTCCACAGAAGATTCGGCCCTCTAGAAGTTAACGATTTAGCGCAAAAAACACTTAGCTCATGCGCACACGAGCGGCATGACTTTGTGACAATATGCACACTCTGCGTGTTACCAATTGCAGTCATTGCTCTGAAATATCTCTGTTTGCCTCTACCAACCGGTGATTTTTTCGTGGCTGTCCACAGAAAACCCGGGTTTCTATAACTCGACGATTTAGCGAAAAAACAACTTAGCTCATGTGCACACGAGCGGCGTGACATTATGCATTTGTGCACACTCTGCGTGTTAACAATTGTTGTCATCGCTCTTATATATGTCTGTTAACTTCTACCAACCGGTGATTTTTTCGTGGCGGTCCATAGAAATCTCGGCTTTCTAGAAGTCGACGATTTAGCGCAAAAAAACACGTAGCTCATGCGCACACGAGCGGCATGACTTTATGCCAATGTGCACACTCTGCGTGTTAACAATTGCAGTCATCGCTCAGAAATATCTCTGTTAACCTCTACCAACCGGTGATGTTTTCGTGGCGGTCCACAGAAATCTCGGCTTTCTAGAAGTCGACGATTTAGCGCAAAAAACATTTATCGCACGCGCACACGAGCGGCATGCCTTTATGCAAATGTGCATACTCTGCGTGTTAACAAGTGTAGTCACCGCTCTGCAATATCTCAGTTTACCTCTGACGAGCGGTGATTCTTTCGTGGCGGTCCACAGAAAACCCGGGTTTCTATAACTCGACGATTTAGCGCAAAAAAAACTTAGCTCACGTGCACACGGGCGGCATGACTTTATGCCAAAGTGCTCCCTCTGCGTGTTCACAATTATAATCACCGCACTGCAATATCTCTGTTTACCTATACTAACCGGCGATTCTTTCGTGTTGGTCCACAGAAAACTCGGCTTTCTAGAGGTCGACTATTTTACGCAAAAAATACTTAGCTCACGCGCACACAAGCGGCGTGACTTTATGCCAATGTGCACACTCTGCGTGTTAACAATTGTAGTCATCGCTCTCAAATATCTCTGTTAACCTCTACCAACCGGTAATTTTTTCGTGGGGGTCCACAGAAATCTCGGCTTTCTAGAAGTCGACGATTTAGCGCAAAAAACATTTATCGCACGCGCACACGAGCGGCATGACTTTGTGACAATATGCACACTCTGCGTGTTAACAATTGTAGTCATTGCTCTGAAATATCTCTGCTTACCTCTACCAACCGGTGATTCTTTCGTGGCTGTCCACAGAAAACTCGGCTTTCTAGAGCTCGACGATTTAGCGTAAAAAACACTTAGCTTACGCGCACTCGAACGGCATGACTTTATGCCAATGTACACACTCTGCGTGTTAACAATTGTATTCACCACTCTGAAATATCTCTGTTTACCTCTACTAACCGGTGATTGTTTCTAGGCGGTCCACAGAAATATCGGCCCTCTAGAAGTCAACGATTTAGCGCAAAAAACACTTAGCTCATGCGCACACGAGCGGCATGACTTTATGCCTATGTGCACACTCTGCGTGTTAACAAGTGTAGTCACCGCTCTGCAATATCTCAGTTTACCTCTAACGAGCGGTGATTCTTTCGTGGCGGTCCACAGAATACCCGGGTTTCTATAACTCGACGATTTAGCGCAAAAAAAACTTAGCTCACGTGCACACGGGCGGCATGACTTTATGCCAAAGTGCTCCCTCGGCGTGTTCACAATTATAATCACCGCACTGCAATATCTCTGTTTACCTATACTAACCGGCGATTTTTTTGTGTTGGTCCACAGAAAACTCGGCTTTCTAGAGGTCGACGATTTTACGCAAAAAATACTTAGCTCACGCGCACACAAGCGGCGTGACTTTATGCCAATGTGCACACTCTGCGTGTTAACAATTGTAGTAATCGCTCTGAAATATCTCTGTTAACCTCTACCAACCGGTAATTTTTTCGTGGGGGTCCACAGAAATGTCGGCTTTCTAGAAGTCGACGATTTAGCGCAAAAACATTTATCGCACGCGCACACGAGCGGCATGACTTTGTGACAATATGCACACTCTGCGTGTTAACAATTGCAGTCATCGCTCTGAAATATCTCTGTTTGCATCTACCAAGCGGTGATTCTTTCGTGGCGGTACCACGGAAAACTCAGCTCTTTAGAAGTCGACGATTTAGCGCAAAAAACACTTAGCGCACGCGCACACGCGCGGCATGATTTTATGCCATTTTGTACACTCTGCGTGTTAAAAATCGTAGTCATCGCTCTGAAATATCTCTGCTTACCTCTACCAACCGGTGATTCTTTCGTGGCGGTCCACAGAAAACTCGGCTTTCTAGAGCTCGACAATTTAGCGCAAAAAAACACTTACCTTACGCGCACACGAGCGGCATGTCTTTATGCCAATGTACACAATCTGCGTGTTAACAATTGTAGTCACCGCTCTGAAATATCTCTGTTCACCTCTACTAACCGGTGATTGTTTCTAGGCGGTCCACAGAAAATTCGGTCCTCTAGAAGTCAATGATTTAGCGCAAAAAACACTTAGCTCATGCGCACACGAGCGGCATGACTTTGTGACAATATGCACACTCTGCGTGTTACCAATTGCAGTCATCGCTCTGAAATATCTCTGTTTGCCTCTACCAAACGGTGATTCTTTCGTGGCTGTACCACAGAAAACTCAGCTCTCTAGAAGTCGACGATTTAGCGCAAAAAAGACTTAGCGCACGTGCACACGGGCGGCATGACTTTATGCCATTTTGTACACTCTTCGTGTTAACAATTATAGTCATCGCTCTGAAATATCTCTGCTTACCTATACCAACCGGTGATTCTTTCGTGGCGGTCCACAGAAAACTTCGCTTTCTAGAGCTCGACGATTTAGCGCAAAAAAACACTTATCTTACGCGCACTCGAGCGGCATGACTTTATGCCAATGTACACACTCTGCGTGTTAACAATTGTAGTCACCGCTCTGAAATATCTCTGTTTACCTCTACTAACTGGTGATTGTTTCTAGGCGGTCCACAGAAGATTCGGCCCTCTAGAAGTCAACGATTTAGCGCAAAAAACACTTAGCTCATGCGCACACGAGCGGCATGACTTTGTGACAATATGCACACTCTGCGTGTTACCAATTGCAGTCATCGCTCTGAAATATCTCAGTTTGCCTCTACCAAACGGTGATTCTTTCGTGGCTGTACCACAGAAAACTCAGCTCTCTAGAAGTCGACGATTTAGCGCAAAAAAGACTTAGCGCATGTGCACACGGGCGGCATGACTTTATGCCAGTTTGTACACTCTGCGTGTTAACAATTATAGTCATCGCTCTGAAATATCTCTGTTACGTATACCAACCGGTGATTCTTTCGTGGCGGTCCACAGAAAACTCGGCTTTAGAGCTCGACGATTTAGCGCAAAAAACACTTAGCTTACGCGCACTCGAGCGGCATGACTTTATGCCAATGTACACACTCTGCGTGTTAACAATTGTAGTCACCACTCTGAAATATCTCTGTTTACCTCTACTAATCGGTGATTGTTTTTTAGGCGGTCCACAGAAAATTCGGCGCTCTAGAAGTCAACGATTTAGCGCAAAAAACACAGCTCATGCGCACACGAGCGGCATGACTTTATGCCAATGTGCACACTCTGCGTGTTAACAAGTGTAGTCACCGCCCTGCAATATCTCTGTTTACCTCTATCAACCGGTGATTTTTTCGTGGCTGTCCACAGAAAACCCGGGTTTCAATAACTCGACGATTTAGCGAAAAAACAACTTAGCTCATGTGCACACGAGCGGCGTGACATTATGCATTTGTGCACACTCTGCGTGTTAACAATTGTTGTCATCGCTCTTATATATGTCTGTTAACTTCTACCAACCGGTGATTTTTTCGTGTTGGTCAACAGAAAACTCGGCTTTCTAGAGGTCGACGATTTTACGCAAAAAATACTTAGCTCACGCGCACACAAGCGCCGTGACTTTATGCCAATGTGCACACTCTGCGTGGTAACAATTGTAGTCATCGATCTGAAATATCTCTGTTAACCTCTACCAACCGGTAATTTTTTCGTGGGGGTCCACAGAAATCTCGGCTTTCTAGAAGTCGAAGATTTATCGCAAAAAACATTTATCGCACGCGCACACGCGCGGCATGATTTTATGCCATTTTGTACACTCTGCGTGTTAACAATTGTAGTCATCGCTCTGAAATATCTCTGCTTACCTCTACCAACCGGTGATTCTTTCGTGGCGGTCCACAGAAAACTCGGCTTTCTAGAGCTCGACAATTTAGCGCAAAAAAACACTTACCTTACGCGCACACGAGCGGCATGTCTTTATGCCAATGTACACAATCTGCGTGTTAACAATTGTAGTCACCGCTCTGAAATATCTCTGTTTACCTCTACTAACCGGTGATTGTTTCTAGGCGGTCCACAGAAAATTCGGTCCTCTAGAAGTCAATGATTTAGCGCAAAAAACACTTAGCTCATGCGCACACGAGCGGCATGACTTTGTGACAATATGCACACTCTGCGTGTTACCAATTGCAGTCATCGCTCTGAAATATCTCTGTTTGCCTCTACCAAACGGTGATTCTTTCGTGGCTGTACCACAGAAAACTCAGCTCTCTAGAAGTCGACGATTTAGCGCAAAAAAGACTTAGCGCACGTGCACACGGGCGGCATGACTTTATGCCATTTTGTACACTCTTCGTGTTAAAAATCGTAGTCATCGCTCTGAAATATCTCTGCTTACCTCTACCAACCGGTGATTCTTTCGTGGCGGTCCACAGAAAACTCGGCTTTCTAGAGCTCGACAATTTAGCGCAAAAAAACACTTACCTTACGCGCACACGAGCGGCATGTCTTTATGCCAATGTACACAATCTGCGTGTTAACAATTGTAGTCACCGCTCTGAAATATCTCTGTTTACCTCTACTAACCGGTGATTGTTTCTAGGCGGTCCACAGAAAATTCGGTCCTCTAGAAGTCAATGATTTAGCGCAAAAAACACTTAGCTCATGCGCACACGAGCGGCATGACTTTGTGACAATATGCACACTCTGCGTGTTACCAATTGCAGTCATCGCTCTGAAATATCTCAGTTTGCCTCTACCAAACGGTGATTCTTTCGTGGCTGTACCACAGAAAACTCAGCTCTCTAGAAGTCGACGATTTAGCGCAAAAAAGACTTAGCGCATGTGCACACGGGCGGCATGACTTTATGCCAGTTTGTACACTCTGCGTGTTAACAATTATAGTCATCGCTCTGAAATATCTCTGTTACGTATACCAACCGGTGATTCTTTCGTGGCGGTCCACAGAAAACTCGGCTTTAGAGCTCGACGATTTAGCGCAAAAAACACTTAGCTTACGCGCACTCGAGCGGCATGACTTTATGCCAATGTACACACTCTGCGTGTTAACAATTGTAGTCACCACTCTGAAATATCTCTGTTTACCTCTACTAATCGGTGATTGTTTTTTAGGCGGTCCACAGAAAATTCGGCGCTCTAGAAGTCAACGATTTAGCGCAAAAAACACAGCTCATGCGCACACGAGCGGCATGACTTTATGCCAATGTGCACACTCTGCGTGTTAACAAGTGTAGTCACCGCCCTGCAATATCTCTGTTTACCTCTATCAACCGGTGATTTTTTCGTGGCTGTCCACAGAAAACCCGGGTTTCAATAGCTCGACGATTTAGCGAAAAAACAACTTAGCTCATGTGCACACGAGCGGCGTGACATTATGCATTTGTGCACACTCTGCGTGTTAACAATTGTTGTCATCGCTCTTATATATGTCTGTTAACTTCTACCAACCGGTGATTTTTTCGTGTTGGTCAACAGAAAACTCGGCTTTCTAGAGGTCGACGATTTTACGCAAAAAATACTTAGCTCACGCGCACACAAGCGCCGTGACTTTATGCCAATGTGCACACTCTGCGTGGTAACAATTGTAGTCATCGATCTGAAATATCTCTGTTAACCTCTACCAACCGGTAATTTTTTCGTGGGGGTCCACAGAAATCTCGGCTTTCTAGAAGTCGAAGATTTATCGCAAAAAACATTTATCGCACGCGCACACGCGCGGCATGATTTTATGCCATTTTGTACACTCTGCGTGTTAACAATTGTAGTCATCGCTCTGAAATATCTCTGCTTACCTCTACCAACCGGTGATTCTTTCGTGGCGGTCCACAGAAAACTCGGCTTTCTAGAGGTCGACGATTTAGCGCAAAAAAACACTTAGCTTACGCGGACACGAGCGGCATGTCTTTATGCCAATGTACACAATCTGCGTGTTAACAATTGTAGTCATCGCTCTGACATATGTCTGTTTACCTCTGCTAACCGGATATTGTTTCTAGGCGGTCCACAGAAAATTCGGCCCTCTAGAAGTCAACGATTTAGCGCCAAAAACACTTAGCTCATGCGCACACGAGTGGCATGACTTTGTGACAATATGCACACTCTGCGTGTTACCAATTGCAGTAATCGCTCTGAAATATCTCTGTTTGCCTCTACCAAACGGTGATTCTTTCGTGGCTGTACCACAGAAAACTCAGCGCTCTAGAAGTCGACGATTTAGCGCAAAAAAGTCTTAGCGCACACGGGCGGCATGACTTTATGCCATTTTGTACACTCAGCGTGTTAACAATTATAGTCATCGCTCTGAAATATCTCTGCTTACCTATACCAACCGGTGATTCTTTCGTGGCGGTCCACAGAAATTTCGGCTTTCTAGAGCTCGACGATTTAGCGCAAAAAAACACTTAGCTTACGCGCACTCGAGCGGCATGACTTGATGCCAATGTACACACTCTGCGTGTTAACAATTGTAGTCACCACTCTGAAATATCTATGTTTACATCTACTAACCGGTGATTGTTTTTAGGCGGTCCACAGAAAATTCGGCGCTCTAGAAGTCAACGATTTAGCGCAAAAAACACAGCTCATGCGCACACGAGCGGCATGACTTTATGCCAATGTGCACACTCTGCGTGTTAACAAGTGTAGTCACCGCTCTGCAATATCTCTGTTTACCTCTACCGATCGGTGCTTTTTTCGTGGCTGTCCACAGAAAACCCGGGTTTCTATAACTCGACGATTTAGCGAAAAAACAACTTAGCTCATGTGCACACGAGTGGCGTGACATTATGCATTTTTGCACACTCTGCGTGTTACCAATTGTTGTCATCGCTCTTATATATGTCAGTTAACTTCTACCAACCTGTGATTTTTCGTGGCGGTCCATAGAAATCTCGGCTTTCTAGAAGTCGACGATTTAGCGCAAAAAAACACGTAGCTCATGCGCACACAAGCGGCAAGACTTTATGGCAATGTGCACACTCTGCGTGTTAACAATTGCAGTCATCGCTCCGAAATATCTCTGTTTGCCTCTAGCAAACGGTGATTCTTTCGTGGCGGTACCACAGAAAACTCAGCTCTTTAGAAGTCGACGATTTAGCGCAAAAAACACTTAGCGGACGCGCACACGGGCGGCATGACTGTATGCCAATGTGCACCCTCTGCGTGTTCACAATTGTAGTCACCGCACTGCAATATCTGTGTTTACCTATACTAACTGGTGATTCTTTCGTGTTCGTCCACAGAAAACTCGGCTCTCTAGAAGTCGACGATTTAGCGCAAGAAAACACTAAGCGCATGCGCAGACGGGCGGCATGACTTTATGCCAATGTGTACACTCTGCGTGTTAACAATTGTAGTCATCGCTCTGAAATATCTCTGTTTACCTGTACCAACCGGTGATTCTTTCGTGGCGGTCCACAGAAAACTCGGCTTTCTAGTGCTCGACGATTTAGCGCAAAAAAACACTTAGCTTACGCGCACACGAACGACATGACTTTATGCCAATGTGCACACTCTGCGTGTTAACAAGTGTAGTCACTGCTCTGCAATATTTCTGTTTACCTCTACCGACCGGTGATTCTTTCGTGGCGGTCCACAGAAAACCCGGGTTTCTATAACTCGACGATTTAGCACGAAAAACACTTAGCGCACGCGCACACGGGCGGCATGACTTTATGCCATTGTGTACACTCTGCGTGTTAACAATTGTAGTCATCGCTCTGAAATATCTCTGTTTACCTCTACCAACCAGTGATTCTTTCGTGGCGGTCCACAGAAAACTCGGCTTTCTAGAACTCGACCATTTAGCGAAAAAAACTTTATCGCACGCGCACGCGAGCGGCATGACTTTATGCCAATGTGCACATTGTGCGTGTTAACAATTGTAGTCACCGCTCTCAAATATCTCTGTTTACCTATACAAACCGGTGATTCTTTCGTGGTGTTCCAGAGAAAACTCGGCTCTAGAAGTCGACGATTTAGCGCAAAAGCAGTTATCGCACGCGCACACGGGCGGCCAGACTTTATGCCAATGTGCACACTCTGCGTGTTAACAATTGTAGTCACCGCTCTGAAATACCTCTGTTTACCTATACCAACCGGTGATTCTTTCGTGGTGGTCCACAGAAAACTCGGTTTTCTAGAAGTCGACGATTTTGCTCAAAAAACACTTAGCGCACGCGCACACGGGCGGCATGACTTTGTGCCAATGTGCACAATCTGCGTGTTAACAATTGAAGTCACTGCTCTGAAATATATCTGTTTACCTATACCAACCGTTAGTGGTGGTCCACAAAAAACTCGGCTTTCTAGAATTCCACGATTTTGCGCAAAAAACACTTAGCTCACGTGCACATGAGCGGCATGACTTTATGCCAATGTGCACACTCTGCGTGTTAACAAGTGTAGTCACCGCTCTGCAATATCTCTGTTTACCTCTACCGACCGGTGATTCTTTCGTGGTGGTCCACAGAAAACCCGGGTTTCTATAATTCTACGATTTACCGCAAAAAAAAAAAACTTAGCTTACGCGCGCACGAGCGGCATGACTTTGTGATAATGTGGACACTCTGCGTGTTAACAATTGTAGTCACCGCTCTGAAATGTCTTTGTTTACCTCTACCAACCGGTGATTCTTTCCTGGCGGTCCACAGAAAACTCGGCCCTCTAGAAGTCGACGATTCAGCGCAAAAAACAGTTAGCGCACGCGTGCACGGGCGGCATGACTTTATGCCAATGTGTACCCTCTGCGTGGTAACAATTGTAGTCATCGCTCTCAAATATCTCTGTTTACCTATACAAACCGGTGATTCTTTCGTGGTGTTCCACAGAAAACTCGGCTCTAGAAGTCGACGATTTAGCGCAAAAGCATTTAGCGCACGCGCACACGGGCGGCCAGACTTTATGCCAATGTGCACACTCTGCGTGTTAACAATTGTAGTCATCGCTCTTAAGAGGAAGCTTTAGCTCGGGCCCAACTCCGACGCGGCCTATTCAAATACATGTAAAACGCAAAAACGTTTTTCTGAGATAACCCCTGCACCGATTTTGATGAAATTTGTTGCATTTGAAAGAGAAAGTTAAATTCTAGTGACTGTGGGAAGCGGAATTTCGATTTAGGGCTTAAATATTCTTAACACAATTTTCAAATATTTGACCGTTTGAAAAAAATAGAAGCACGAAGTTTACAAAGTCATAGCTCTGCATCAAGAACTGATATCGCGGTTCTGTAAACGGCATCCATTAGATCATTCAAAGCGGACAAATTCAATATGTCATTTTACATCTTACGTGAATTTGTTATGTTGGTTACACCGGTTTTGCATAAGCTGTATTTTCCTATGATTAAATTTTTTGATATTCATGTGTAACATCTCAATTTTGTCCGCTTTAGATTTACTATTAGATGCAATTCACAGAATTGTATTATCATTTTTAGTGGTTGAGTTACAGAGTTATAAACCTGATAGATTCATTTTTTGAAAATGTTCTATTTTTGCCAATTTATAATAAAAAATTGACGACCTAACTCAAAAATTCTAAGCCAACAGTCACTAGATTTTAGGTTTGTCTTTTAAATGCAACAAAGCTCGTCAAATTTGGTGCAGTGGTTGCCGAGAAAAACGAATTCTCCTTTTACATGTATTTAAATAGGAGCAACCGAGCTAAAGCTTCCTCTTAAATATCTCTGTTAACCTCTACAAACCGGTGATTTTTTTTGTGGCGGTCCATAGATATCTCGGCTTTCTAGAAGTCGACGATTTAGAGCAAAAAAAAACACGTAGCTCATGCGCACACGAGCGGCATGACTTTGTGCCAATGTGCACACTCTGCGTGTTAACAATTGTAGTCACCGTTCTTCAATATCTCTGTTTACCTTCACCGACCGGTGATTCTTTCGTGGCGGTCCACAGAAAACCCGGGTTTCTAGAACTCGACGATTTAGCGCAAAAAACACTTAGCGCGCGCGCACACGGGCGGCATGACTTTATTCCATTGTGTACACTCTGCGTGTTAACAATTGTAGTCATCGCTCTGAAATATCTCGGTTTACCTCTACCAACCGGTGATCCTTTGGTGGCGGTCCACAGAAAACTCGGCTCTCTAGAAGTCGGCGATTTTGCGCAAAAACACTTAGCGCACGCGTACACGGGCGGCATGACTTTATGCCAATGTGTACACTCTGCGTGGTAACAATTGTAGTCATCGCTCTCAAACATCTACGTTTACCTCTTCCGACCGGTGATTATTTCGTGGTGGTCCACAGAAAACTCACGTCTCGAGAAGTCGTCGATTTAGCGCAAAAAACACTTAGCGCATGCGCACACGGGCGGCATGACTTTATGCCAATGTGCACCCTCTGCGTGTTAACAACTGTAGTCACCGCTCTCAAATATCTCTGTTTACCTATACAAACCGGTGATTGTTTCGTGGTGTTCCACAGAAATCTCGGCTCTACAAGTCGACGATTTAGCGCAAAAGCACTTAGCGCACGCGCACATGGGCGGCCAGACTTTATGCCAATGTTCACACTCTGCGTGTTAACAATTGTAGTCATCGCTCTTAAATATCTCTGTTAACCTCTACCAACCGGTGATTTTTTATGGCGGTCCATAGATATCTCGGCTTTCTAGAAGTCGAGATTTAGCGCAAAAAAACACGTAGCTCATTCGGACACGAGCGGCATGACTTTATGCCAATGTGCACATTCTGCGTGTTAACAATTGTAGCCATCGCTCTGAAATATCTCTGTTACCCTTTACCAACCAGTGATTTTTTAGTGGCGGTCCACAGAAATGAGGGCTTTCTAGAAGTCGACGATTTAGCGCAAAAAACATTTATGGCACGCGCACACGAGCGACATGACTTTATGCCAATGTGCACCCTCTGCGTGTTCACAATTGAGTCACCGCACTGCAATATCTGTGTTTACCTATACTAACCGGTGATTCTTTCGTGTTGGTCCATGAAAACTCGGCTTTCTAGAGGTCGACGATTTTACGCAAAAAACACTTAGCCCACGTGCACACGAGCGGCGTGACTTTATGCCATTTTGCGCGCTCTGCGTGTTAACAATTGTAGCCATCGCTCTGAAATATCTCTGTTACGCTTTACCAACCAGTGATTTTTTAGTGGCGGTCCACAGAAATGTCGGCTTTCTAGAAGTCGACGATTTAGCGCAACAAACATTTATGGCACCCGCACACGGGAGGCATGACTTCATGACAATATGAACACTCTGCTTGTTAACATTTGTAGTCATCGCTCTGAAATATCTCTGTTTACTTCTACCAACCGGTGATTCTTTCGTGGCGGTCCACAGAAAACTCGGCTCTCAAGAAGTCGACGATATAGCGCAAAAAAACACTAAGCGCATGGGCAGACGGGCGGCATGACTTTATGCCAATGTGTACACTCTGCGTGTTAACAATTGTAGTCACCGCTCTCAAATATCTCTGTTTACCTACACAAACCGGTGATTCTTTCGTGGTGTTCCAGAGAAAACTCGGATCTAGAAGTCGACGATTTAGCGCAAAAGCACTTATCGCACGCGCACACGGGCTGCCAGACTTTATGCCAATGTGCACACTCTGCGTGTTAACAATTGTAGTCACCGCTCTGAAATACCTCTGTTTACCTATACCAACCGGTGATTCTTTCTTGGTGGTCCACAGAAAACTCGGTTTTCTAGAAGTCGACGATTTTGCGCAAAAAACAATTAGCGCACGCGCACACGGGCGGCATGACTTTGTGCCAATGTGCACAATCTGCGTGTTAACAATTGTAGTCACTGCTCTGAAATATATCTGTTTACCTATACCAACCGTTAGTGGTGGTCCACAACATCTCGGCTTTCTAGAATTCGACGACTTTGCGCAAAAAACACTTAGCTCACGTGCACATGAGCGGCATGACTTTATGCCAATGTGTACACTCAGCGTGTTAACAATTGTAGTCATCGCTCTGAAATATCTCTGTTTACCTCTACCAACCAGTGATTCTTTCGTGGCGGTCCACAGAAAACTCGGCTTTCTATAACTCGACGAGTTAGTGCAAAAAACACTTAGCGCACGCGCACACGGGCGGCATGACTTTATGCCATTGTGTACACTCTGCGTGTTAACAATTGTAGTCATCGCTCTGAAATATCTCTGTTTACCTCTACCAACCGGTGATTCTTTCGTGGCGGTCCACAGAAAACTCGGCTTTCTAGAACTGGACGATTTAGCGAAAAAAAAAACTTAGCTCACGCGCACACGAGCGGCGTGGCTTTATGCCAATGTGCACACTCTGCGTGTTAAGAATTGTGGTCATCGCTCTGAAATATCTCTGTTAACCTCTAGCAACCGGTGATTTTTTCGTGGCGGTCCACAGAAATCTCGGCTTTCTAGAAGTCGACGATTTAGCGCAAAAAACATTTATCGCACGCGCACACGAGCGGCATGACTTTATGCCAATGTGCACATTCTGCGTGTTAACAATTGTAGTCACCGCTCTCAAATATCTCTGTTTACCTACACAAACCGGTGATTCTTTCGTGGTGTTCCAGAGAAAACTCGGATCTAGAAGTCGACGATTTAGCGCAAAAGCACTTATCGCACGCGCACACGGGCGGCCAGACTTTATGCCAATGTGCACACTCTGCGTGTTAACAATTGTAGTCACCGCTCTGAAATACCTCTGTTTACCTATACCAACCGGTGATTCTTTCTTGGTGGTCCACAGAAAACTCGGTTTTCTAGAAGTCGACGATTTTGCGCAAAAAACAATTAGCGCACGCGCACACGGGCGGCATGACTTTGTGCCAATGCGCACAATCTGCGTGTTAACAATTGTAGTCACTGCTCTGAAATATATCTGTTTACCTATACCAACCGTTAGTGGTGGTCCACAAAATCTCGGCTTTCTAGAATTCGACGACTTTGCGCAAAAACCACTTAGCCCACGTGCACATGAGCGGCATGACTTTATGCCAATGTGCACACTCTGCGTGTTAACAAGTGTAGTCACCGCTCTGCAATATCTCTGTTTACCTCTACCGACCGGTGATTCTTTCGTGTTGGTCCACAGAAAACTCGGCTTTCTAGAGGTCGACGATTTTACGCAAAAAATACTTAGCCCACGTGCACACGAGCGGCATGACCTTATGCCATTGTGCGCACTCTGCGTGTTAACAATTGTAGCCATCGCTCTGAAATATCTCTGTTACCCTTTACCAACCAGTGATTTTTTAGTGGCGGTCCACAGAAATGTCGGCTTTCTAGAAGTCGACGATTTAGCGCAAAAAACATTTATGGCACGCGCACACGGGAGGGATGACTTCATGACAATATGCACATTCTGCTTGTTAACATTTGTAGTCATCGCTCTGAAATATCTCTGTTTACCTCTACCAACCGGTGATTCTTTCGTGGCGGTCCACAGAAAACTCGGCTCTCTAGAAGTCGACGATATAGCGCAAAAAAACACTAAGCGCATGGGCAGACGGGCGGCATGACTTTATGCCAATGTGTACACTCTGCGTGTTAACAATTGTAGTCATCGCTCTGAAATATCTCTGTTTACCTCTACCGACCGGTGATTCTTTCGTGGCGGTCCACAGAAAACCCGGGTTTCTATAACTCGACGATTTAGCGCAAAAAACACTTAGCGCACGCGCACACGGGCGGCATGACTTTATGCCAATGTGTACACTCAGCGTGTTAACAATTGTAGTCACTGCTCTGCAATATCTCTGTTTACCTCTACCGACCGGTGATTCTTTCGTGGCGGTCCACAGAAAACCCGGGTTTCTATAACTCGACGATTTAGCGCAAAAAACACTTAGCGCACGCGCACACGGGCGGCATGACTTTATGCCAATGTGTACACTCAGCGTGTTAACAATTGTAGTCATCGCTCTGAAATATCTCTGTTTACCTCTACCAACCGGTGATTCTTTCGTGGCGGTCCACAGAAAACTCGGCTTTCTAGAACTCGACGATTTAGCGAAAAAAAACTTAGCTCACGCGCACACGAGCGGCGTGGCTTTATGCCAATGTGCACACTCTGCGTGTTAAGAATTGTGGTCATCGCTCTGAAATATCTCTGTTAACCTCTAGGAACCGGTGATTTTTTGTGGCGGTCCACAGAAATCTCGGCTTTCTAGAAGTCGACGATTTAGCGCAAAAAACATTTATCGCACGCGCACACGAGCGGCATGACTTTATGCCAATGTGCACATTCTGCGTGTTAACAATTGTAGTCACCGCTCTCAAATATCTCTGTTTACCTATACAAACCGGTGATTCTTTCGTGGTGTTCCAGAGAAAACTCGGATCTAGAAGTCGACGATTTAGCGCAAAAGCACTTATCGCACGCGCACACGGGCGGTCAGACTTTATGCCAATGTGCACACTCTGCGTGTTAACAATTGTAGTCACCGCTCCGAAATACCTCTGTTTACCTGTACCAACCGGTGATTCTTTCTTGGTGGTCCACAGAAAACTCGGTTTTCTAGAAGTCGACGATTTTGCGCAAAAAACAATTAGCGCACGCGCACACGGGCGGCATGACTTTGTGCCAATGTGCACAATCTGCGTGTTAACAATTGTAGTCACTGCTCTGAAATATATCTGTTTACCTATACCAACCGTTAGTGGTGGTCCACAAAAAACTCGGCTTTCTAGAATTCGACGACTTTGCGCAAAAAACACTTAGCTCACGTGCACATGAGCGGCATGACTTTATGCCAATGTGCACACTCTGCGTGTCAACAAGTGTAGTCACCGCTCTGCAATATCTCTGTTTACCTCTACCGACCGGTGATTCTTTCGTGGCGGTCCACAGAAAACCCGGGTTTCTATAATTCTACGATTTACCGCAAAAAAAAACTTAGCTTACGCGCGCACGAGCGGCATGACTTTGTGATAATGTGGACACTCCACGTGTTAACAATTGTAGTCACCGCTCTGAAATGTCTTTGTTTACCTCTACCAACCGGTGATTCTTTCGTGGCGGTCCACAGAAAACTCGGCCCTCTAGAAGTCGACGATTCAGCGCAAAAAACAGTTAGCGCACGCGTACACGGGCGGCATGACTTTATGCCAATGTGTACACTCTGCGTGGTAACAATTGTAGTCATGGCTCTCAAACATCTATGTTTACCTCTACTAACCGGTGGTTATTTCGTGGCGGTCCACAGAAAACTCACGTCTCGAGAAGTCGTCGATTTAGTGCAAAAAACACTTAGCGCACGCGCACACGGGCGGCATGACTTTATGCCAATGTGCACCCTCTGCGTGTTCACAATTGTAGTCACCGCACTGCAATATCTGTGTTTACCTATACTAACCGGTGATTCTTTCGTGTTGGTCCACAGAAAACTCGGCCTTCTAGAGGTCGACGATTTTACGCAAAAAATACTAGCCCACGTGCACACGAGCGGCGTGACTTTATGCCATTTTGCGCACTCTGCGTGTTAACAATTGTAGCCATCGCTCTGAAATATCTCTGTTACGCTTTACCAACCAGTGATTTTTTAGTGGCGGTCCACAGAAATGTCGGCTTTCTAGAAGTCGACGATTTAGCGCAAAAAACATTTATCGTACGCGCACACGGGAGGCATGACTTTATGCCAATGTGCACATTCTGCGTGTTAACAATTGTAGTCAACGCTCTCAAATATCTCTGTTTACCTATACAAACCGGTGATTCTTTCGTGGTGTTCCACAGAAAACTCGGCTCTAGAAGTCGACGATTTAGCGCAAAAGCACTTAGCGCACACGCACACGGGCGGCCAGACTTTATGCCAATGTGCACACTCTGCGTGTTAACAATTGTAGTCATCGCTCTTAAGAGGAAGCTTTAGCTCGGGCCCAACTCCGACGCGGCCTATTCAAATACATGTAAAACGCAAAAACGTTTTTCTGAGATAAACCCTGCACCGATTTTGATGAAATTTGTTGTATTTGAAAGAGAAAGCTAAATTCTAGTGACTGTTGGAAGCGGAATTTCGATTTAGGGCTTAAATATTCTTAACACGATTTTCAAATATTTGACCGTTTGAAAAAAATAGAAGCACGAAGTTTACAAAGTCATAGCTCTGCATCAAGAACTGATATCGCGGTTCTGTAAACGGCATCCATTAGATCAATCAAAGCGGACAAATTCAATATGTCATTTTACATCTGACGTGAATTTCTTATGTTGGTTACACCGGTTTTGCATAAGTTGTATTTTCCTATGATTCACCTTTTTGATATTCATGCGTAACATCTCAATATATTCCGCTTTAGATTTACTATTAGATGCAATTCACAGAATTGTATTATCGTTTTTAGTGGTTGAGTTACAGAGTTATAAACCTGATAGATTCATTTTTTGAAAATTTTCTATTTTTGCCAAATTATAATAAAAAATTGACGACCTAACTCAAAAATTCAAAACCAACAGTCACTAGATTTTAGGTTTTTCTTTTAAATGCAACAAACCTCGTCAAATTTGGTGCAGTGGTTGCCGAGAAAAACGAATTCTCCTTTTACATGTATTTAGATAGGAGCAACCGAGCTAAAGCTTCCTCTTAAATATCTCTGTTAACCTCTACCAACCGGTGATTTTTTTGTGGTGGTCCATAGATATCTCGGCTTTCTAGAAGTCGACGATTTAGCGCAAAAAAACACGTAGCTCATGCGCACACGAGCGGCATGACTTTATGCCAATGTGCACACTCTGCGTGCTAACAATTGTAGTCACCGTTCTTCAATATCTCTGTTTACCTTTACCGACCGGTGATTCTATCGTGGCGGTCCACAGAAAACCCGGGTTTCTAGAACTCGATGATTTAGCGCAAAAAAAAAACTTAGCTTACGCGCGCACGAGCGGCATGACTTTGGGATAATGTGGACACTCTGCGTGCTAACAATTGTAGTCACCGCGTTGAAATGTCTCTGTTTACCTCTACCAACCGGTGATTCTTTCGTGGCGGTCCACAGAAAACTCGGCCCTCTAGAAGTCGACGATTCAGCGCAAGAAACACTTAGCACACGCGTACACGGGCGGCTTGACTTTATGCCAATGTGTACACTCTGCGTGTTAACATCTGTAGTCATCGCTCTCAAACATCGATGTTTACCTCTACCGACCGGTGATTATTTCGTGGTGGTCCACAGAAAACTCACGTCACGAGAAGTCGTCGATTTAGCGCAAAAAACACTTAGCGCACGCCCACATGGGCGGCATGACTTTGGGATAATGTGGACACTCTGCGTGCTAACAATTGTAGTCACCGCACTGCAATATCTGTGTTTACCTATACTAACCGGTGATTCTTTCGTGGCGGTCCACAGATAACTCGGCTTTCTAGTGCTCGACGATTTAGCGCAAAAAAACACTTAGCTTACGCGCACACGAACGACATGACTTTATGCCAATGTGCACACTCTGCGTGTTAACAAGTGTAGTCACTGCTCTACAATATCTCTGTTTACCTCTACCGACCGGTGATTCTTTCGTGGCGGTCCACAGAAAACCCGGGTTTCTATAACTCGACGATTTAGCACAAAAAACACTTAGCGCACGCGCACACGGGCGGCATGACTTTATGCCATTGTGTACACTCTGCGTGTTAACAATTGTAGTCATCGCTCTGAAATATCTCTGTTTACCTCTACCAACCGGTGATTCTTTCGTGGCGGTCCACAGAAAACTCGGCTTTCTAGAACTCGACGATTTAGCGAAAAAAAAAACTTAGCTCACGCGCACATGAGCGGCGTGACTTTATGCCAATGTGCACACTCTGCGTGTTAAGAATTGTGGTCATCGCTCTGAAATATCTCTGTTAACCTATACAAACCGGTGATTCTTTCGTGGTGTTCCAGAGAAAAGTCGGCTCTAGAAGTCGACGATTTAGCGCAAAAGCACTTAGCGCACGCGCACACGGGCGGCCAGACTTTATGCCAATGTGCACACTCTGCGTGTTAACAATTGTAGTCACCGCTCTGAAATACCTCTGTTTACCTATACCAACCGGTGATTCTTTCGTGGTGGCCCGCACAAAACTCGGTTTTCTAGAAGTCGACGATATTGCGCAAAAAACACTTAGCGCACGCGCACACGGGCGGCATGACTTTGTGCCAATGTGCACAATCTGCGTGTTAACAATTGTAGTCACTGCTCTGAAATATATCTGTTTACCTATACCAACCGTTAGTGGTGGTCCACAAAAAACTCGGCGTTCTAGAATTCGACGATTTTGCGCAAAAAACAGTTATCTCACGTGCACATGAGCGGCATGACTTTATGCCAACGTGCACACTCTGCGTGTTAACAAGTGTAGTCATAGGCTCTGCAATATCTCTGTTTACCCCTACCGACCGGTGATACTTTCGTGGCGGTCCACAGAAAACCCGGGTTTCTATAATTCTACGATTTACCGCAAAAAAAAAAAAACTTAGCTTACGCGCGCACGAGCGGCAGGAATTTCTGATAATGTGGACACTCTGCGTGTTAACAATTGTAGTCACCGCTCTGAAATGTCTTTGTTTACCTCTACCAACCGGTGATTCTTTCGTGGCGGTCCACAGAAAACTCGGCCCTCTAGAAGTCGACGATTCAGCGCAAAAAACAGTTAGCGCACGCGTACACAGGCGGCATGACTTTATGCCAATGTGTACACTCTGCGTGGTAACAATTGTAGTCATCGCTCTCAAACATCTATGTTTACCTTTTCCGACCGGTGATTATTTCGTAGTGGTCCACAGAAAACTCAAGTCTCGAGAAGTCGTCGATTTAGCGCAAAGAACACTTAGCGCACGCGCACATGGGCGGCATGACTTTATGCCAATGTGCACCCTCTGCGTGTTAACAAGTGTAGTCACCGCACTGCAATATCTGTGTTTACCTATACTAATCGGCGATTCTTTCGTGTTGGTCCACAGAAAACTCGGCTTTCTAGAGGTCGACGACTTTACGCAAAAAATACTTAGCCCACTTGCACACGAGCGGCATGACTTTATGCCATTGTGCGCACTCTGCGTGTTAACAATTGTAGCCATCGCTCTGAAATATCTCTGTTACCCTTTACCAACCAGTGATTTTTTAGTGGCGGTCCACAGAAATGTCGGCTTTCTAGAAGTCGACAATTTAGCGCAAAAAACATTTATGGCACGCGCACACGAGCGGCATGACTTTATGCCAATGTGCACATTCTGCGTGTTAACAATTGTAGTAACCGCTCTCAAATATCTCTGTCCACCTATACAAACCGGTGATACTTTCGTGGTGTTCCACAGAAAACTCGGCTCTAGAAGTCGACGATTTAGTGCAAAAGCACTTAGCGCACGCGCAAACGGGCGGCCAGACTTTATGCCAATGTGCACACTCTGCGTGTTAACAATTGTAGTCACCGCTCTGAAATATCTCTATTTACCTATAAAAACCGGTGATTTTTTCCTGGCGGTCCACAGAAATCTCGGCTTTCTAGAAGTCGATGATTTAGCGCAAAAAAAATTTATCGTACGCGCACAAGGGAGGCATGACTTCATGACAATATGGACACTCTGCTTGTTAACATTTGTAGTCATCGCTCTGAAATATCTGTTTACCTCTACGAACCGGTGATTCTTTGGTGGCGGTCCACAGAAAACTCGGCTCTCTAGAAGTCGGTGATTTAGCGCAAAAAACACTTAGCGCATGCGCACACGGGCGGCATGACTTTATGCCAATGTGTAACACTCTGCGTGTTAACAATTGTAGTCATCGCTCTGAAATATCTCTGTTTACCTCTACCAACCGGTGATTCTATCGTGGTGGTCCACAGAAAACTCGGCTTTCTAGAGCTCGACGATTTACCGTAAAAAAAACACTTAGGTTACGCGCACACGAGCGTCATGACATTATGCCAATGTACACACTCTGCGTGTTAACAATTGCAGCCACCGCTCTGAAATATCTCTGTTTACCTCTACTAACCGGTGATTCTTTCGTGGCGGTCCACAGAAAATTCGGCCCTCTAGAATTCAACGATTTAGCACAAAAAACACGTAGCTCATGCGCACACGTGCGGCATGACTTGATGTCAATATGCACACTCTGCTTGTTAACAAGTGTAGTCACGGCTCTGCAATATCTCTGTTTACCTCTACCGACCGGTGATTCTTTCGATGCGGTCCACAGAAAACCCGGGCTTCTATAACTCGACGATTTAGCGCAAAAACAACTTAGCTTACGCGCGCACGAGCGGCATGACTTTGTGACAATGTGGACACTCTGCTTGTTAACAATTGTAGTCACCGCTCTGAAATATCTCTGTTTACCTCTACCAAGAGGTGATTCTTTCGTGGCGGTCCACAGAAAACTCGGCCCTCTAGAAGTCAACGATTTAGCGCAAAAAACACTTAGCTCCCGTGCACACGAGCGGCATGACTTTATGCCAATGTGCACACTCTGCGTGTTAACAATTGTAGTCATCGCTCTGAAATATCCCTGTTTACCTCTACCAAACGGTGATTCTTTCGTGGCAGTCCCCAGAAAACGAGGCTCTCTAGGAATCGACGAATTAGCGCTATAAAACACTTAGCGCACGCGCACGCGGGCGGCATCCCTTTATGCCAATGTGCACCCTCTGCGTGTTAACAATTGTAGTCACCGCTCTGCAATATCTCTGTTTACCTATACTAACCGTTGATTCTTTCCTGTTGGTCCACAGAAAACTCGGCTTTCTAGAAGTCGACGATCTCGCGCAAAAAATACTTAGCTCAGGTGCACACGAGTGGCGTGACATTATGCCAATGTGCACACTCTGCGTGTTAACAATTGTAGTCGTTGCTCTTAAATATCTCTGTTAACCTCCACCAACCGGTGATTTTTTTGTGGCGGTCCATAGATATCTCGGCTTTCTAGAAGTCGACGATCTAGAACAAAAAAAAAACACTTAGCGCACGCGCACACGGGGGGCATGACTTTATGTCAATGTGCACCCACTGCGTGTTAACAATTGTAGTCACCGTTCTTCAATATCTCTGTTTACCTCTACCGACCGGTGATTCTTTCGTGGCGGTCCACAGAAAACCCGGGTTTCTAGAACTCGACGATTTAGCGCAAAAAAAAAAACTTAGCTTACGCGCGCACGAGCGGCATGACTTTGGGATAATGTGGACACTCTGCGTGCTAACAATTGTAGTCACCGCGTTGAAATGTCTCTGTTTACCTCTACCAACCGGTGATTCTTTCGTGGCGGTCCACAGAAAACTCGGCCCTCTAGAAGTCGACGATTCAGCGCAAGAAACACTTAGCACACGCGTACACGGGCGGCTTGACTTTATGCCAATGTGTACACTCTGCGTGTTAACATCTGTAGTCATCGCTCTCAAACATCGATGTTTACCTCTACCGACCGGTGATTATTTCGTGGTGGTCCACAGAAAACTCACGTCACGAGAAGTCGTCGATTTAGCGCAAAAAACACTTAGCGCACGCCCACATGGGCGGCATGACTTTGGGATAATGTGGACACTCTGCGTGCTAACAATTGTAGTCACCGCACTGCAATATCTGTGTTTACCTATACTAACCGGTGATTCTTTCGTGGCGGTCCACAGATAACTCGGCTTTCTAGTGCTCGACGATTTAGCGCAAAAAAACACTTAGCTTACGCGCACACGAACGACATGACTTTATGCCAATGTGCACACTCTGCGTGTTAACAAGTGTAGTCACTGCTCTACAATATCTCTGTTTACCTCTACCGACCGGTGATTCTTTCGTGGCGGTCCACAGAAAACCCGGGTTTCTATAACTCGACGATTTAGCACAAAAAACACTTAGCGCACGCGCACACGGGCGGCATGACTTTATGCCATTGTGTACACTCTGCGTGTTAACAATTGTAGTCATCGCTCTGAAATATCTCTGTTTACCTCTACCAACCGGTGATTCTTTCGTGGCGGTCCACAGAAAACTCGGCTTTCTAGAACTCGACGATTTAGCGAAAAAAAAAACTTAGCTCACGCGCACATGAGCGGCGTGACTTTATGCCAATGTGCACACTCTGCGTGTTAAGAATTGTGGTCATCGCTCTGAAATATCTCTGTTAACCTATACAAACCGGTGATTCTTTCGTGGTGTTCCAGAGAAAAGTCGGCTCTAGAAGTCGACGATTTAGCGCAAAAGCACTTAGCGCACGCGCACACGGGCGGCCAGACTTTATGCCAATGTGCACACTCTGCGTGTTAACAATTGTAGTCACCGCTCTGAAATACCTCTGTTTACCTATACCAACCGGTGATTCTTTCGTGGTGGCCCGCACAAAACTCGGTTTTCTAGAAGTCGACGATATTGCGCAAAAAACACTTAGCGCACGCGCACACGGGCGGCATGACTTTGTGCCAATGTGCACAATCTGCGTGTTAACAATTGTAGTCACTGCTCTGAAATATATCTGTTTACCTATACCAACCGTTAGTGGTGGTCCACAAAAAACTCGGCGTTCTAGAATTCGACGATTTTGCGCAAAAAACAGTTATCTCACGTGCACATGAGCGGCATGACTTTATGCCAACGTGCACACTCTGCGTGTTAACAAGTGTAGTCATAGGCTCTGCAATATCTCTGTTTACCCCTACCGACCGGTGATACTTTCGTGGCGGTCCACAGAAAACCCGGGTTTCTATAATTCTACGATTTACCGCAAAAAAAAAAACTTAGCTTACGCGCGCACGAGCGGCAGGAATTTCTGATAATGTGGACACTCTGCGTGTTAACAATTGTAGTCACCGCTCTGAAATGTCTTTGTTTACCTCTACCAACCGGTGATTCTTTCGTGGCGGTCCACAGAAAACTCGGCCCTCTAGAAGTCGACGATTCAGCGCAAAAAACAGTTAGCGCACGCGTACACAGGCGGCATGACTTTATGCCAATGTGTACACTCTGCGTGGTAACAATTGTAGTCATCGCTCTCAAACATCTATGTTTACCTTTTCCGACCGGTGATTATTTCGTAGTGGTCCACAGAAAACTCAAGTCTCGAGAAGTCGTCGATTTAGCGCAAAGAACACTTAGCGCACGCGCACATGGGCGGCATGACTTTATGCCAATGTGCACCCTCTGCGTGTTAACAAGTGTAGTCACCGCACTGCAATATCTGTGTTTACCTATACTAATCGGCGATTCTTTCGTGTTGGTCCACAGAAAACTCGGCTTTCTAGAGGTCGACGACTTTACGCAAAAAATACTTAGCCCACTTGCACACGAGCGGCATGACTTTATGCCATTGTGCGCACTCTGCGTGTTAACAATTGTAGCCATCGCTCTGAAATATCTCTGTTACCCTTTACCAACCAGTGATTTTTTAGTGGCGGTCCACAGAAATGTCGGCTTTCTAGAAGTCGACAATTTAGCGCAAAAAACATTTATGGCACGCGCACACGAGCGGCATGACTTTATGCCAATGTGCACATTCTGCGTGTTAACAATTGTAGTAACCGCTCTCAAATATCTCTGTCCACCTATACAAACCGGTGATACTTTCGTGGTGTTCCACAGAAAACTCGGCTCTAGAAGTCGACGATTTAGTGCAAAAGCACTTAGCGCACGCGCAAACGGGCGGCCAGACTTTATGCCAATGTGCACACTCTGCGTGTTAACAATTGTAGTCACCGCTCTGAAATATCTCTATTTACCTATAAAAACCGGTGATTTTTTCCTGGCGGTCCACAGAAATCTCGGCTTTCTAGAAGTCGATGATTTAGCGCAAAAAAAATTTATCGTACGCGCACAAGGGAGGCATGACTTCATGACAATATGGACACTCTGCTTGTTAACATTTGTAGTCATCGCTCTGAAATATCTGTTTACCTCTACGAACCGGTGATTCTTTGGTGGCGGTCCACAGAAAACTCGGCTCTCTAGAAGTCGGTGATTTAGCGCAAAAAACACTTAGCGCATGCGCACACGGGCGGCATGACTTTATGCCAATGTGTAACACTCTGCGTGTTAACAATTGTAGTCATCGCTCTGAAATATCTCTGTTTACCTCTACCAACCGGTGATTCTATCGTGGTGGTCCACAGAAAACTCGGCTTTCTAGAGCTCGACGATTTACCGTAAAAAAAAACACTTAGGTTACGCGCACACGAGCGTCATGACATTATGCCAATGTACACACTCTGCGTGTTAACAATTGCAGCCACCGCTCTGAAATATCTCTGTTTACCTCTACTAACCGGTGATTCTTTCGTGGCGGTCCACAGAAAATTCGGCCCTCTAGAAGTCAACGATTTAGCACAAAAAACACGTAGCTCATGCGCACACGTGCGGCATGACTTGATGTCAATATGCACACTCTGCTTGTTAACAAGTGTAGTCACGGCTCTGCAATATCTCTGTTTACCTCTACCGACCGGTGATTTTTTCGATGCGGTCCACAGAAAACCCGGGCTTCTATAACTCGACGATTTAGCGCAAAAACAACTTAGCTTACGCGCGCACGAGCGGCATGACTTTGTGACAATGTGGACACTCTGCTTGTTAACAATTGTAGTCACCGCTCTGAAATATCTCTGTTTACCTCTACCAAGAGGTGATTCTTTCGTGGCGGTCCACAGAAAACTCGGCCCTCTAGAAGTCAACGATTTAGCGCAAAAAACACTTAGCTCCCGTGCACACGAGCGGCATGACTTTATGCCAATGTGCACACTCTGCGTGTTAACAATTGTAGTCATCGCTCTGAAATATCCCTGTTTACCTCTACCAAACGGTGATTCTTTCGTGGCAGTCCCCAGAAAACGAGGCTCTCTAGGAATCGACGAATTAGCGCTATAAAACACTTAGCGCACGCGCACGCGGGCGGCATCCCTTTATGCCAATGTGCACCCTCTGCGTGTTAACAATTGTAGTCACCGCTCTGCAATATCTCTGTTTACCTATACTAACCGTTGATTCTTTCCTGTTGGTCCACAGAAAACTCGGCTTTCTAGAAGTCGACGATCTCGCGCAAAAAATACTTAGCTCAGGTGCACACGAGTGGCGTGACATTATGCCAATGTGCACACTCTGCGTGTTAACAATTGTAGTCGTTGCTCTTAAATATCTCTGTTAACCTCCACCAACCGGTGATTTTTTTGTGGCGGTCCATAGATATCTCGGCTTTCTAGAAGTCGACGATCTAGAACAAAAAAAAACACTTAGCGCACGCGCACACGGGGGGCATGACTTTATGTCAATGTGCACCCACTGCGTGTTAACAATTGTAGTCACCGTTCTTCAATATCTCTGTTTACCTCTACCGACCGGTGATTCTTTCGTGGCGGTCCACAGAAAACCCGGGTTTCTAGAACTCGACGATTTAGCGCAAAAAAACTTAGCGCACGCGTACACGGGCGGCATGACTTTATGCCAAAGTGTGCACTCTTCGTGTTAACAATTGTAGTCATCGCTCTCAAACATCTATGTTTACCTCTACCGACCGGTGATTATTTCGTGGTGGTCCACAGAAAACTCACGTCTCGAGAAGTCGTCGATTTAGCGCAAAAAACACTTAGCGCACGCGCACACTGCGGCATGACTTTATGCCAATGTGCACCCTCTGCGTGTTCACAATTGTAGTCACCGCACTGCAATATCTGTGTTTACCTATACTAACCGGTGATTCTTTCGCGTTGGTCCACAGAAAACTCGGCTTTCTAGAGGTCGACGATTTTACGCAAAAAAAACTTAGCCCACGTGCACACGAGCGGCGTGACTTTATGCCATTGTGCGCACTCTGCGTGTTAACAATTGTAGCCATCGCTCTGAAATATCTCTGTTACCCTTTACCAACCAGTGATTTTTTAGTGGCGGTCCACAGAAATGTCGGCTTTCTAGAAGTCGACGATTTAGCGCAAAAAACATTTATGGCACGCGCACACGGGAGGCATGACTTCATGACAATATGCACATTCTGCGTGTTAACAATTATAGTCACCGCTCTCAAATATCTCTGTTTAGCTATACAAACCGGTGATTCTTTCGTGGTGTTCCACAGAAAACTCGGCTCTCTAGAAGTCGACGATTTAGCGCAAAAGCACTTAGCGCACGCGCACACGGGCGGCATGAATTTATGCCAATGTGCGCACTCTGCATGTTAACAATTGTAGTCATCGCTCCGAAATATCTCTGTTTACCTGTACCAACCGGTGATTCTTTCGTGGCGGTCCACAGAAAACTCAGCTTTCTAGAGCTCGACGATTTAGCGCAAAAAACACTTAGCTTAGGCGCACACGAGCGGCATGACTTTATGCCATTGTGTACACTCTGCGTGTTAACAATTGTAGTCATCGCTCTGAAATATGTCTGTTAACCTCTACCAACCGCTGATTTTTTTGTGGCGATCCACAGAAATCTCGGCTTTCTAGAAGTCGACGATTTAGCGCAAAAAACATTTATCGCACGCGCACACGAGCGGCGTGACTTTATGCCAAATTGCACACTCTGCGTGTTAACAATTGTGGTCATCGCTCTGAAATATCTCTGTTAACCTCTACCAACCGGTGATTTTTTTCGTGGCGGTCCACAGAAATCTCGGCTTTCTAGAACTCGACGATTTACCGAAAAAAAAACTTGGCTCGCGCGCACACGAGCGGCGTGAATTTATGCCAATGTGCACACTCTGCGTGTTAACAATTGTGGTCATCGCACTTAAATATCTCTGTTAACCTCTACCAACCGGTGATTTTTTCATGGCGGTCCACAGAAATCTCGGCTTTGTAGAAGTCGACGACATAGCGCAAAAAACATTTATCGCACGCGCACACGAGCGGCATGACTTTATGCCAATGTGCACATTCTGTGTGTTAACAATTGTAGTCACCGCTCTCAAATATCTCTGTTTATTTATACAAACCGGTGATTCTTTCGTGGTGTTACACAGAATACTCGGCTCTAGAAGTCGACGATTTAGCGCAAAAGCACTTAGCGCACGCGCAAACGGGCGGCCAGACTTTATGCCAATGTGCACACTCTGCGTGTTAACAATTGTAGTCACCGCTCTGAAATATCTCTGTTTACCTATACCAACCGGTGATTTTTTCGTGGCGGTCCACAGAAATCTCGGCCTTCTAGAAGTCGACGATTTAGCGCAAAAAAACACCTAGCGCACGCGCGCACGGGTGGCATGACTTTATGGCATTGTGTACACTCTGCGTGTTAGCAATTGTAGTCATTGCTCTGAAATATGTCTGTTAACCTCTACCAACCGGTGACTTTTTCGTGACGGTCCACAGAAATCTCGGCTTTCTAGAAGTCGACGATTTAGCGCAAAAAACATTTATCGTACGCGCACACGGGAGGCATGACTTGATGAAAATATGCACACTCTGCTTGTTAACATTTGTAGTCATCGCTCTGAAATATCTATGTTTACCTCTACCAACCGGTGATTCTTTGGTGGCGGTTCACAGAACACTCGGCTCTCTAGAAGTCGGCGATGTAGCGCAAAAAACACTTAGCGCATGCGCACACGAGCGGCGTGACTTTATGCCAATGTACACACTCTGCGCGTTAACAATTGTAGTTACCGCTCTGAAATACCTCTGTTTACCTCTACATACCGGTGATTCTTTCGTGGTGGTCCACAGAAAATTCGGCCTTCTAGAAGTCAACGATTTAGCGCAAAAAACACTTAGCTCATGCGCACACGATCGGCATGACTTTATGCCAATGTGCACACTCTGCGTGTTAACAAGTGTAGTCATCGCTCTGAAATATCTATGTTTACCTCTACCAACCGGTGATTGTTTGGTGGCGGTCCACAGAACACTCGGCTCTCTAGAAGTCGGCGATGTAGCGCAAAAAACACTTAGCGCATGCGCACACGGGCGGCATGACTTTATGCCAATGTGCACACTCTGCGTGTTAACAATTGTAGTTACCGCTCTGAAATATCTCTGTTTACCTCTACATACCGGTGATTCTTTCGTGGCGGTCCAAGAAAACTCGGCTTTCTAGAACGCGACGATTTAGCGAAAAAAAAACTTAGCTCGCGCGCACACGAGCGGTGTGAATTTATGCCAATGTGCACACTCTGCGTGTTAACAATTGTGGTCATCGCTCTGAAATATCTCTGTTAACCCCTACCAACCGGTGATTTTTTCGTGGCGGTCCACAGAAATCTCGGCTTTCTAGAACTCGACGATTTAGCGCAAAAAAACATTAATCGCACGCGCACACGAGCGGCGTGACTTTATGCCAATGTGCACACTCTGCGTGTTAACAATTGTGGTCATCGCTCTGAAATATCTCTGTTAACCTCTACCAACCGGTGATTTTTTCGTGGCGGTCCACAGAAATTTCGGATTTCTAGAAGTGGACGATTTAGCGCAAAAAACATTTATCGCAGGCGCACACGAGCGGCATGACTTTATGCCAATGTACACACTCTGCGTGTTAACAATTGTAGTTACCGCTCTGAAATACCTCTGTTTACCTCTACATACCGGTGATTCTTTCGTGGCGGTCCACAGAAAATTCGGCCTTCTAGAAGTCAACGATTTAGCGCAAAAACACTTAGCTCATGCGCACACGATCGGCATGACTTTATGCCAATGTGCACACTCTGCGTGTTAACAAGTGTAGCCACCGCTCTGCAATATCTCTGTTTACCTCTACCGACCTGTGATTCTTTCGTGGCGGTCATCAGAAAACCCGGGTTTCTATAACTCGACGATTTAGCGCAAAAAAAAAACTTAGCTTACGCGCGCACGAGCGGCATGACTTTGTGACAATGTGCACACTCTGCCTGTTAACCATTGCAGTCACCGCTGTGAAATATGTCTGTTTGGCTCTACCAAACGGTGATTCTTTCTTGGCGGTACCACAGAAAACTCAGCTCTCTAGAAGTCGACGATTTAGCGCAAAAAAACACATAGCGCACGCGCGCACGGGTGGCATGACTTTATGCCATTGTGTACACTCTGCGTGTTAACAATTGTAGTCATCGCTCTGAAATATGTCTGTTAACCTCTACGAACCGGTGATTTTTTCGTGGCGGTGCACAGAAATGTCGGCTTTCTAGAAGTCGACGATTTAGCGCAAAAAACATTTATCGTACGCGCACACGGGAGGCATGACTTGATGAAAATATGCACACTCTGCTTGTTAACATTTGTAGTCATCGCTCTGAAATATCTATGTATACCTCTACCAACCGGTGATTCTTGGTGGCGGTCCACAGAACACTCGGCTCTCTAGAAGTCGGCGATGTAGCGCAAAAAACACTTAGCGCATGCGCACACGGGCGGCATGACTTTATGCCAATGTGCACACTCTGCGTGTTAACAATTGTGGTCATCGCTCTGAAATATCTCTGTAAACCTCTACCAACCGGCGATTTTTTCGTGGCGGTCCACAGAAATTTCGGCTTTCTAGAAGTCGGCGATTTAGCGCAAAAAACATTTATAGCACGCGCACAGGAGCGGCATACCTTTATGCCAATGTGCACATTCTGCGTGTTAACAATTGTAGTCACCGCTCTCAAATTTCTCTGTTTACCTATACAAACCGGTGATTCTTTCGTGGTGTTCCACAGAAAACTCGGCTGTAGAAGTCGACGATTTAGCGCAAAAGCACATAGCGCACGCGCACACGGGCGGCCAGACTTTATGCCAATGTGCACACTCTGCGTGTTAACAATTGTAGTCACCGCTCTGAAATATCTCTGTTTACCTATACCAACCGGTGATTTTTTCGTGGCGGTCCACAGAAATCTCGGCTCTCTAGAAGCCGGCGATTTAGCGCAAAAAACACTTAGCTTACGCGCACACGAGCGGCATGACTTTATGCCAATGTACACACTCTGCGTGTTAACAATTGTAGTTACCGCTCTGAAATACCTCTCTGTACCACTACATACCGGTGATTCTTTCGTGGCGGTCCACAGAAAATTCGGCCTTCTAGAAGTCAACGATTTAGCGCAAAAAACACTTAGCTCATGCGCACACGATCGGCATGACTTTATGCCAATGTGCACACTCTGCGTGTTAACAAGTGTAGTCATCGCTCTGAAATATCTATGTTTACCTCTACCAACCGGTGATTCTTTGGTGGCGGTCCACAGAACACTCGGCTTTCTAGAACTCGACGATTTAGCGAAAAAAAAACTTAGCTCGCGCGCACACGAGCGGCGTGAATTTATGCCAATGTGCACACTCTGCGTGTTAACAATTGTGGTCATCGCTCTGAAATATCTCTGTTAACTTCTACCAACCGGTGATTTTTTCGTGGCGGTCCACAGAAATCTCGGCTTTCTAGAAGTCGACGACATAGCGCAAAAAACATTTATCGCACGCGCACACGAGCGGCATGACTTTATGCCAAAGTGCACATTCTGTGTGTTAACAATAGCAGTCACCGCTCTCAAATATCTCTGTTTACCTATACAAACCGGTGATTCTTTCGTGGTGTTCCACAGAAAACTCGGCTCTAGAAGTCGACGATTTAGCGCAAAAGTACTTAGCGCACGCGCACACGGGCGGCCAGACTTTATGCCAATGTGCACACTCTGCGTGTTAACAATTGTAGTCACCGCTCTGAAATATCTCTGTTTACCTATACCAACCGGTGATTTTTTCGTGGCGGTCCACAGAAATCTCGGCTCTCTAGAAGTCGGCGATTTAGCGCAAAAAACACTTAGCTTACGTGCACACGAGCGGCATGACTTTATGCCAGTGTACACACTCTGCGTGTTAACAATTGTAGTTACCGCTCTGAAATACCTCTGTTTACCTCTACATACCGGTGATTCTTTCGTGGCGGTCCACAGAAAATTCGGCCTTCTAGAAGTCAACGATTTAGCGCAAAAAACACTTAGCTCATGCGCACGCGAGCGGCATGACTTTGTGACAATGTGCACACTCTGCCTGTTAACCATTGCAGTCACCGCTCTGAAATATGTCTGTTTGGCTCTACCAAACGGTGATTCTTTCGTGGCGGTACCACAGAAACTCAGCTCTCTAGAAGTCGACGATTTAGCGCAAAAGAACACCTAGCGCACGCGCGCACGGGTGGCATGACTTTATGCCATTCTGTACACTCTGCGTGTTAACAATTGTAGTCAACGCTCTGAAATATGTCTGTTAACCTCTACCAACCGGTGATTTTTTCGTGGCGGTCCACAGAAATCTCGGCTTTCTAGAAGTCGACGATTTAGCGCAAAAAACATTTATCGTACGCGCACACGAGAGGCATGACTTCATGACAATATGCACACTCTGCTTGTTAACATTTGTAGTCATCGCTCTGAAATATCTATGTTTACCTCTACCAACCGGTGAATCTTTGGTGGCGGTCCACAGAAAACCCTGGTTTCTATAACTCTACGATTTAGCGGAAAAAACACTTAGCTCGCGCGCACACGAGCGGCGTGAATTTATGCCAATGTGCACATTCTGCGTGTTAACAATTGTAGTTACCGCTCTGAAATATCTGTGTTTACCTCTACATACCGGCGATTCTTTCGTGGCGGTCCTCAGAAAATTCGGCCTTCTAGAAGTCAACGATTTAGCGCAAAAAACACTTTGCTCATGCGCACACGAGCGGCATGACTTTATTCCAATGTGCACACTCTGCGTGTTAACAAGTGAAGTCACCGCTCTGCAATATCTCTGTTTACCTCACCGACCTGTGATTCTTTCGTGGCTGTCCACAGAAAACCCGGGTTTCTATAACTCGACGATTTAGACCAAAAAAGGAACTTAGCTTACGCGCGCACGAGCGGCATGACTTTGTGACAATGTGCACACTCTGCCTGTTAACCATTGCAGTCACCGCTCTCAAATATCTCTGTTTGGCTCTACCAAACGGTGATTCTTTCGTCGCGGTACCGCAGAAAACTCAGCTCTCTAGAAGTCGACGATTTAGCGCAAAAAGCATTTAGCGCACGCGCACACGGGCGGCATGACTTCATGCCATTGTGTACACTCTGCGTGTTAACAATAATAGTCATCGCTCTGAAATATCTCGGTTTACCTCTACCAACCGGTGATTCTTTCGTGGCTGTCCACAGAAAACTCGGCTTTCTAGAACTCGACGATTTAGCGAAAAAAAAACTTAGCTCACGCGCACACGAGCGGCGTGACTTTATGCCAATGTGCACACTCTGCGTGTTAACAATTGTGGTCATCGCTCTGAAATATCTCTGTTAACCTCTATCAACCGGTGATTTCTTCGTGGCGGTCCACAGAAATCTCCGCTTTCTAGAAGTCGACGATCTAGCGCAAAAAAATTTATCGCACGCGCACACGAGCGGCATACCTTTATGGCAATGTGCACATTCTGCGTCTTAACAATTGTAGTCACCGCTCTCAAATATCTCTGTTTACCTATACAAACCGGTGATTCTTTCGTGGTGTTCCACAGAAAACTCGGCTCTAGAAGTCGACGATTTAGCGCAAAAGCACATAGCGCACGTGCACACGGGCGGCCAGACATTATGCCAATGTACACACTCTGCGTGTTAACAATTGTAGTCATCGCTCTGAAATATGTCTGTTAACCTCTACCAAACGGTGATTTTTTCGTGGCGGTCCACAGAAATCTCGGCTTTCTAGAAGTCGACGATTTAGCGCAAAAACATTTATCGTACGCGCACACGGGAGGCATGACTTGATGAAAATATGCACACTCTACTTGTTAACATTTGTAATCATCGCTCTGAAATATCTATGTTTACCTCTACCAACCGGTGATTCTTTGGTGGCGGTCCACAGAACACTTGGCTCTCTAGAAGTCGGCGATGTAGCGCAAAAAACACTTAGCGCATGCGCACACGGGCGGCCAGACTTTATGCCAATGTGCACACTCTGCGTGCTAACAATTGTGGTCATCGCTCTGAAATATCTCTGTTAACCTCTACCAACCGGTGATTTTTTCGTGGCGGTCCACAGAAATCTCGGCTTTCTAGAAGTCGACGACATAGCGCAAAAAACATTTATCGCACGCGCACACGAGCGGCATGACTTTATGCCAATGTACACACTCTGCGTGTTAACAATTGTAGTTACCGCTCTGAAATACCTCTCTGTACCTCTACATACCGGTGATTCTTTCGTGGCGGTCCACAGAAAATTCGGCCTTCTAGAAGTCAACGATTTAGCGCAAAAAACACTTAGCTCATGCGCACACGATCGGCATGACTTTATGCCAATGTGCACACTCTGCGTGTTAACAAGTGTAGTCATCGCTCTGAAATATCTATGTTTACCTCTACCAACCGGTGATTCTTTGGTGGCGGTCCACAGAACACTCGGCTCTCTAGAAGTCGGCGATGTAGCGCAAAAAACACTTAGCGCATGCGCACACGGGCGGCATGACTTTATGCCAATATGCACACTCTGCGTGTTAACAATTGTAGTTACCGCTCTGAAATATCTCTGTTTACCTCTACATACCGGTGATTCTTTCGTGGCGGTCCACAGAACACTCGGCTTTCTAGAACTCGACGATTTAGCGAAAAAAAAACTTAGCTCGCGCGCACACGAGCGGCGTGAATTTATGCCAATGTGCACACTCTGCGTGTTAACAATTGTGGTCATCGCTCTGAAATATCTCTGTTAACCTCTACCAACCGGTGATTTTTTCGTGGCGGTCCACAGAAATCTCGGCTTTCTAGAACTCGACGATTTAGCGAAAAAAAACTTGGCTCGCGCGCACACGAGCGGCGTGAATTTATGCCAATGTGCACACTCTGCGTGTTAACAATTGTGGTCATCGCTCTGAAATATCTCTGTTAACTGCTACCAACCGGTGATTTTTTCGTGGCGGTCCACAGAAATCTCGGCTTTCTAGAAGTCGACGACATAGCGCAAAAAACATTTATCGCACGCGCACACGAGCGGCATGACTTTATGCCAATTTGCACATTCTGTGTGTTAACAATAGTAGTCACCGCTCTCAAATATCTCTGTTTACCTATACAAACCGGTGATTCTTTCGTGGTGTTCCACAGAAAACTCGGCTCTAGAAGTCGACGATTTAGCGCAAAAGCACTTAGCGGACGCGCACACGGGCGGCCAGACTTTATGCCAATGTGCACACTCTGCGTGTTAACAATTGTGGTCATCGCTCTGAAATATCTCTGTTAACATCTACCAACCGGCGATTTTTTCGTGGCGGTCCACAGAAATTTCGGCTTTCTAGAAGTCGACGATTTAGAGCAAAAACATTTATCGTACGCGCACACGGGAGGCATGACTTGATGAAAATATGCACACTCTGCTTGTTAACATTTGTAATCATCGCTCTGAAATATCTATGTTTACCTCTACCAACCGGTGATTCTTTGGTGGCGGTCCACAGAACACTTGGCTCTCTAGAAGTCGGCGATGTAGCGCAAAAAACACTTAGCGCATGCGCACACGGGCGGCCAGACTTTATGCCAATGTGCACACTCTGCGTGCTAACAATTGTGGTCATCGCTCTGAAATATCTCTGTTTACCTATACCAACCGGTGATTTTCTCGTGGCGGTCCACAGAAATCTCGGCTCTCTAGAAGCCGGCGATTTAGCGCAAAAAACACTTAGCTTACGCGCACACGAGCGGCATGACTTTATGCCAATGTACACACTCTGCGTGTTAACAATTGTAGTTACCGCTCTGAAATACCTCTCTGTACCTCTACATACCGGTGATTCTTTCGTGGCGGTCCACATAAAATTCGGCCTTCTAGAAGTCAACGATTTAGCGCAAAAAACACTTAGCTCATGCGCACACGATCGGCATGACTTTATGCCAATGTGCACACTCTGCGTGTTAACAAGTGTAGTCATCGCTCTGAAATATCTATGTTTACCTCTACCAACCGGTGATTCTTTGGTGGCGGTCCACAGAACACTCGGCTCTCTAGAAGTCGGCGATGTAGCGCAAAAAACACTTAGCGCATGCGCACACGGGCGGCATGACTTTATGCCAATGTGCACACTCTTCGTGTTAACAATTGTAGTTACCGCTCTGAAATATCTCTGTTTACCTCTACATACCGGTGATTCTTTCGTGGCGGTCCACAGAAAACTCGGCTTTCTAGAACTCGACGATTTAGCGAAAAAAAAAACTTAGCTCGCGCGCACGCGAGCGGCGTGAATTAAGCCAATGTGCACACTCTGCGTGTTAACAATTGTGGTCATCGCTCTGAAATATCTCTGTTAACCTCTACCAACCGGTGATTTTTTCGTGGCGGTCCACAGAAATCTCGGCTTTCTAGAACTCGACGATTTAGCGAAAAAAATCTTGGCTCGCGCGCACACGAGCGGCGTGAATTTATGCCAATCTGCACACTCTGCGTGTTAACAATTGTGGTCATCGCTCTGAAATATCTCTGTTAACTTCTACCAACCGGTGATTTTTTCGTGGCGGTCCACAGAAATCTCGGCTTTCTAGAAGTCGACGACATAGCGCAAAAACACTTAGCTTACGCGCACGCGAGCGGCATGACTTTATGCCAATGTACACACTCTGCGTGTTAGCAATTGTAGTTACCGCTCTGAAATACCTCTGTTTACCTCTACATACCGGTGATTCTTTCGTGGCGGTCCAATGAAAATTCGGCCTTCTAGAAGTCAACGATTTAGCGCAAAAAACACTTAGCTCATGCGCACACGAGCGGCATGACTTTGTGACAATGTGCACACTCTGCCTGTTAACCATTGCAGTCACCGCTCTGAAATATGTCTGTTTGGCTCTACCAAACGGTGATTCTTTCGTGGCGGTACCACAGAAAACTCAGCTCTCTAGAAGTCGACGATTTAGCGCAAAAGAACACCTAGCGCACGCGCGCACGGGTGGCATGACTTTATGCCATTCTGTACACTCTGCGTGTTAACAATTGTAGTCATCGCTCTGAAATATGTCTGTTAACCTCTACCAACCGGTGATTTTTTCGTGGCGGTCCACAGAAATCTCGGCTTTCTAGAAGTCGACGATTTAGCGCAAAAAACATTTATCTTACGCGCACACGAGAGGCATGACTTCATGACAATATGCACACTCTGCTTGTTAACATTTGTAGTCATCGCTCTGAAATATCTATGTTTACCTCTACCAACCGGTGAATCTTTGGTGGCGGTCCACAGAAAACCCTGGTTTCTATAACTCTACAATTTAGCGCAAAAAACACTTAGCGCACGCGCACACGGGCGGCATGACTTTATTTCATTGTGTACACTCTGCAAGTTAACAATTGTAGTCATCGCTCTGAAATATCTCGGTTTACCTCTACCAACCGGTGATTCTTTCGTGGCGGTCCACAGAAAACTCGGCTTTCTAGAACTCGACGATTTAGCGAAAAAAAAACTTAGCTCGCGCGCACACGAGCGGCGTGAATTTATGCCAATGTGCACATTCTGCGTGTTAACAATTGTAGTCATCGCTCTGAAATATGTCTGTTAACCTCTACCAAACGGTGATTTTTTCGTGGCGGTCCACAGAAATCTCGGCTTTCTAGAAGTCGACGATTTAGAGCAAAAACATTTATCGTACGCGCACACGGGAGGCATGACTTGATGAAAATATGCACACTCTGCTTGTTAACATTTGTAATCATCGCTCTGAAATATCTATGTTTACCTCTACCAACCGGTGATTCTTTGGTGGCGGTCCACAGAACACTTGGCTCTCTAGAAGTCGGCGATGTAGCGCAAAAAACACTTAGCGCATGCGCACACGGGCGGCCAGACTTTATGCCAATGTGCACACTCTGCGTGCTAACAATTGTGGTCATCGCTCTGAAATATCTCTGTTTACCTATACCAACCGGTGATTTTCTCGTGGCGGTCCACAGAAATCTCGGCTCTCTAGAAGCCGGCGATTTAGCGCAAAAAACACTTAGCTTACGCGCACACGAGCGGCATGACTTTATGCCAATGTACACACTCTGCGTGTTAACAATTGTAGTTACCGCTCTGAAATACCTCTGTTTACCTCTACATACCGGTGATTCTTTCGTGGCGGTCCACAGAAAATTCGGCCTTCTAGAAGTCAACGATTTAGCGCAAAAAACACTTAGCTCATGCGCACGCGAGCGGCATGACTTTGTGACAATGTGCACACTCTGCCTGTTAACCATTGCAGTCACCGCTCTGAAATATGTCTGTTTGGCTCTACCAAACGGTGATTCTTTCGTGGCGGTACCACAGAAACTCAGCTCTCTAGAAGTCGACGATTTAGCGCAAAAGAACACCTAGCGCACGCGCGCACGGGTGGCATGACTTTATGCCATTCTGTACACTCTGCGTGTTAACAATTGTAGTCAACGCTCTGAAATATGTCTGTTAACCTCTACCAACCGGTGATTTTTTCGTGGCGGTCCACAGAAATCTCGGCTTTCTAGAAGTCGACGATTTAGCGCAAAAAACATTTATCGTACGCGCACACGAGAGGCATGACTTCATGACAATATGCACACTCTGCTTGTTAACATTTGTAGTCATCGCTCTGAAATATCTATGTTTACCTCTACCAACCGGTGAATCTTTGGTGGCGGTCCACAGAAAACCCTTGTTTCTATAACTCTACGATTTAGCGGAAAAAACACTTAGCTCGCGCGCACACGAGCGGCGTGAATTTATGCCAATGTGCACATTCTGCGTGTTAACAATTGTAGTTACCGCTCTGAAATATCTGTGTTTACCTCTACATACCGGCGATTCTTTCGTGGCGGTCCTCAGAAAATTCGGCCTTCTAGAAGTCAACGATTTAGCGCAAAAAACACTTTGCTCATGCGCACACGAGCGGCATGACTTTATTCCAATGTGCACACTCTGCGTGTTAACAAGTGAAGTCACCGCTCTGCAATATCTCTGTTTACCTCACCGACCTGTGATTCTTTCGTGGCTGTCCACAGAAAACCCGGGTTTCTATAACTCGACGATTTAGACCAAAAAAGGAACTTAGCTTACGCGCGCACGAGCGGCATGACTTTGTGACAATGTGCACACTCTGCCTGTTAACCATTGCAGTCACCGCTCTCAAATATCTCTGTTTGGCTCTACCAAACGGTGATTCTTTCGTCGCGGTACCGCAGAAAACTCAGCTCTCTAGAAGTCGACGATTTAGCGCAAAAAGCATTTAGCGCACGCGCACACGGGCGGCATGACTTCATGCCATTGTGTACACTCTGCGTGTTAACAATAATAGTCATCGCTCTGAAATATCTCGGTTTACCTCTACCAACCGGTGATTCTTTCGTGGCTGTCCACAGAAAACTCGGCTTTCTAGAACTCGACGATTTAGCGAAAAAAAAACTTAGTTCACGCGCACACGAGCGGCGTGACTTTATGCCAATGTGCACACTCTGCGTGTTAACAATTGTGGTCATCGCTCTGAAATATCTCTGTTAACCTCTATCAACCGGTGATTTCTTCGTGGCGGTCCACAGAAATCTCCGCTTTCTAGAAGTCGACGATCTAGCGCAAAAAAATTTATCGCACGCGCACACGAGCGGCATACCTTTATGGCAATGTGCACATTCTGCGTGTTAACAATTGTAGTCACCGCTCTCAAATATCTCTGTTTACCTATACAAACCGGTGATTCTTTCGTGGTGTTCCACAGAAAACTCGGCTCTAGAAGTCGACGATTTAGCGCAAAAGCACATAGCGCACGTGCACACGGGCGGCCAGACATTATGCCAATGTACACACTCTGCGTGTTAACAATTGTAGTCATCGCTCTGAAATATGTCTGTTAACCTCTACCAAACGGTGATTTTTTCGTGGCGGTCCACAGAAATCTCGGCTTTCTAGAAGTCGACGATTTAGCGCAAAAACATTTATCGTACGCGCACACGGGAGGCATGACTTGATGAAAATATGCACACTCTACTTGTTAACATTTGTAATCATCGCTCTGAAATATCTATGTTTACCTCTACCAACCGGTGATTCTTTGGTGGCGGTCCACAGAACACTTGGCTCTCTAGAAGTCGGCGATGTAGCGCAAAAAACACTTAGCGCATGCGCACACGGGCGGCCAGACTTTATGCCAATGTGCACACTCTGCGTGCTAACAATTGTGGTCATCGCTCTGAAATATCTCTGTTAACCTCTACCAACCGGTGATTTTTTCGTGGCGGTCCACAGAAATCTCGGCTTTCTAGAAGTCGACGACATAGCGCAAAAAACATTTATCGCACGCGCACACGAGCGGCATGACTTTATGCCAATGTACACACTCTGCGTGTTAACAATTGTAGTTACCGCTCTGAAATACCTCTCTGTACCTCTACATACCGGTGATTCTTTCGTGGCGGTCCACAGAAAATTCGGCCTTCTAGAAGTCAACGATTTAGCGCAAAAAACACTTAGCTCATGCGCACACGATCGGCATGACTTTATGCCAATGTGCACACTCTGCGTGTTAACAAGTGTAGTCATCGCTCTGAAATATCTATGTTTACCTCTACCAACCGGTGATTCTTTGGTGGCGGTCCACAGAACACTCGGCTCTCTAGAAGTCGGCGATGTAGCGCAAAAAACACTTAGCGCATGCGCACACGGGCGGCATGACTTTATGCCAATGTGCACACTCTGCGTGTTAACAATTGTAGTTACCGCTCTGAAATATCTCTGTTTACCTCTACATACCGGTGATTCTTTCGTGGCGGTCCACAGAAAACTCGGCTTTCTAGAACTCGACGATTTAGCGAAAAAAAAACTTAGCTCGCGCGCACGCGAGCGGCGTGAATTAAGCCAATGTGCACACTCTGCGTGTTAACAATTGTGGTCATCGCTCTGAAATATCTCTGTTAACCTCTACCAACCGGTGATTTTTTCGTGGCGGTCCACAGAAATCTCGCTTTCTAGAACTCGACGATTTAGCGAAAAAAATCTTGGCTCGCGCGCACACGAGCGGCGTGAATTTATGCCAATCTGCACACTCTGCGTGTTAACAATTGTGGTCATCGCTCTGAAATATCTCTGTTAACTTCTACCAACCGGTGATTTTTTCGTGGCGGTCCACAGAAATCTCGGCTTTCTAGAAGTCGACGACATAGCGCAAAAAACACTTAGCTTACGCGCACGCGAGCGGCATGACTTTATGCCAATGTACACACTCTGCGTGTTAGCAATTGTAGTTACCGCTCTGAAATACCTCTGTTTACCTCTACATACCGGTGATTCTTTCGTGGCGGTCCACAGAAAATTCGGCCTTCTAGAAGTCAACGATTTAGCGCAAAAAACACTTAGCTCATGCGCACACGAGCGGCATGACTTTGTGACAATGTGCACACTCTGCCTGTTGACCATTGCAGTCACCGCTCTGAAATATGTCTGTTTGGCTCTACCAAACGGTGATTCTTTCGTGGCGGTACCACAGAAAACTCAGCTCTCTAGAAGTCGACGATTTAGCGCAAAAGAACACCTAGCGCACGCGCGCACGGGTGGCATGACTTTATGCCATTCTGTACACTCTGCGTGTTAACAATTGTAGTCATCGCTCTGAAATATGTCTGTTAACCTCTACCAACCGGTGATTTTTTTGTGGCGGTCCACAGAAATCTCGGCTTTCTAGAAGTCGACGATTTAGCGCAAAAAACATTTATCTTACGCGCACACGAGAGGCATGACTTCATGACAATATGCACACTCTGCTTGTTAACATTTGTAGTCATCGCTCTGAAATATCTATGTTTACCTCTACCAACCGGTGAATCTTTGGTGGCGGTCCACAGAAAACCCTGGTTTCTATAACTCTACAATTTAGCGCAAAAAACACTTAGCGCACGCGCACACGGGCGGCATGACTTTATTTCATTGTGTACACTCTGCAAGTTAACAATTGTAGTCATCGCTCTGAAATATCTCGGTTTACCTCTACCAACCGGTGATTCTTTCGTGGCGGTCCACAGAAAACTCGGCTTTCTAGAACTCGACGATTTAGCGAAAAAAAAACTTAGCTCGCGCGCACACGAGCGGCGTGAATTTATGCCAATGTGCACATTCTGCGTGTTAACAAGCGTAGTCATCGCTCTGAAATATCTATGTTCACCTCTACCAACCGGTGATTCTTTCGTGGCGGTCCACAGAACACTCGGCTCTCTAGAAGTCGGCGATGTAGCGCAAAAACACTTAGCGCATGCGCACACGGGCGGCATGACTTTATGCCAATGTGCACACTCTGCGTGTTAACAATTGTAGTTACCGCTCTGAAATATCTCTGTTTACCTGTACATACCGGTGATTCTTTCGTGGCGGTCCACAGAAAACTCGGCTTTCTAGAACTCGACGATTTAGCGAAAAAAAAAACTTAGCTCGCGCGCACACGAGCGGCGTGAATTTATGTCAATGTGCACACTCTGCGTGTTAACAATTGTGGTCATCGCTCTGAAATATCTCTGGTAACCTCTACCAACCGGTGATTTTTTCGAGGCGGTCCACAGAAATCTCGGCTTTCTAGAACTCGACGATTTAGCGAAAAAAACTTGGCTCGCGCGCATACGAGCGGCGTGAATTTATGCCAATGTGCACACTCTGCGTGTTAACAATTGTGGTCATCGCTCTGAAATATCTCTGTTAACCTCTAGGAACCGGTGATTTTTTCTGGCGGTCCACAGAAATGTCGGCTTTCTAGAAGTCGACGACATAGCGCAAAAAACATTCATCGCACGCGCACACGAGCGGCATGACTTTATGCCAATGTGCACATTCTGTGTGTTAACAATAGTAGTCAACGCTCTCAAATATCTCTTTATACCTATACAAACCGGTGATTCTTTCGTGGTGTTCCACAGAAAACTCGGCTCTAGAAGTCGACGATTTAGCGCAAAAGCACTTAGCGCACGCGCACACGGGCGGCCAGACTTTATGCCAATGTGCACACTCTGCGTGTTAACAATTGTGGTCATCGCTCTGAAATATCTCTGTTAACCTCTACCAACCGGCGATTTTTTCGTGGCGGTCCACAGAAATTTCGGCTTTCTAGAAGTCGGCGATTTAGCGCAAAAAACATTTATAGCACGCGCACAGGAGCGGCATGCCTTTATGCCAATGTGCACATTCTGCGTGTTAACAATTGTAGTCGCCGCTCTCAAATATCTCTGTTTACCTATACAAACCGGTGATTCTTTCGTGGTGTTCCACAGAAAACTCGGCTGTAGAAGTCGACGATTTAGCGCAAAAGCACATAGCGCACGCGCACACGGGCGGCATGACTTTATGCCACTGTGCACACTCTGCGTGTTAACAAGTGTAGTCATCGCTCTGAAATATCTATGTTTACCTCTACCAACCGGTGATTCTTTGGTGGCGGTCCACAGAACACTCGGCTCTCTAGAAGTCGGCGATGTAGCGCAAAAAACACTTAGCGCATGCGCACACGGGCGGCATGACTTTATGCCAATGTGCACACTCTGCGTGTTAACAATTGTAGTTACCGCTCTGAAATATCTCGGTTTACCTCTACCAACCGGTGATTCTTTCGTGGCGGTCCACAGAAAACTCGGCTTTCTAGAACTCGACGATTTAGCGAAAAAAAAACTTAGCTCACGCGCACACGAGCGGCGTGACTTTATGCCAATGTGCACACTCTGCGTGTTAACAATTGTGGTCATCGCTCTGAAATATCTCTGTTAACCTCTATCAACCGGTGATTTCTTCGTGGCGGTCCACAGAAATCTCCGCTTTCTAGAAGTCGACGATCTAGCGCAAAAAAATTTATCGCACGCGCACACGAGCGGCATACCTTTATGGCAATGTGCACATTCTGCGTGTTAACAATTGTAGTCACCGCTCTCAAATATCTCTGTTTACCTATACAAACCGGTGATTCTTTCGTGGTGTTCCACAGAAAACTCGGCTCTAGAAGTCGACGATTTAGCGCAAAAGCACATAGCGCACGCGCACACGGGCGGCCAGACATTATGCCAATGTACACACTCGGCGTGTTAACAATTGTAGTCATCGCTCTGAAATATGTCTGTTAACCTCTACCAAACGGTGATTTTTTCGTGGCGGTCCACAGAAATCTCGGCTTTCTAGAAGTCGACGATTTAGCGCAAAAAACATTTATCGTACGCGCACACGGGAGGCATGACTTGATGAAAATATGCACACTCTGCTTGTTAACATTTGTAATCATCGCTCTGAAATATCTATGTTTACCTCTACCAACCGGTGATTCTTTGGTGGCGGTCCACAGAACACTTGGCTCTCTAGAAGTCGGCGATGTAGCGCAAAAAACACTTAGCGCATGCGCACACAGGCGGCATGACTTGATGCCAATGTGCACACTCTGCGTGTTAACAATTGTAGTTACCGCTCTGAAATATCTCTGTTTACCTCTACATACGGTGATTCTTTCGTGGCGGTCCACAGAAAACTCGGCTTTCTAGAACTCGACGATTTAGCGAAAAAAAACTTAGCTCGCGCGCAGACGAGCGGCGTGAATTTATGCCAATGTGCACACTCTGCGTGTTAACAATTGTGGTCATCGCTCTGAAATATCTCTGTTAACCTCTACCAACCGGTGATTTTTTCGTGGCGGTCCACAGAAATCTCGGCTTTCTAGAACTCGACGATTTAGCGAAAAAAAACTTGGCTCGCGCGCACACGAGCGGCGTGAATTTATGCCAATGTGCACACTCTGCGTGTTAACAATTGTGGTCATCGCTCTGAAATATCTCTGTTAACTTCTACCAACCGGTGATTTTTTCGTGGCGGTCCACAGAAATCTCGGCTTTCTAGAAGTCGACGACACTGCGCAAAAAACATTTATCGCACGCGCACACGAGCGGCATGACTTTATGCCAATGTGCACATTCTGTGTGTTAACAATAGTAGTCACCGCTCTAAATATCTCTGTTTACCTATACAAACCGGTGATTCTTTCGTGGTGTTCCACAGAAAACTCGGCTCTAGAAGTCGACGATTTAGCGCAAAAGCACTTAGCGCACGCGCACACGGGCGGCCAGACTTTATGCCAATGTGTACACTCTGCGTGTTAACAATTGTGGTCATCGCTCTGAAATATCTCTGTTAACCTCTACCAACCGGCGATTTTTTCGTGGCGGTCCACAGAAATTTCGGCTTTCTAGAAGTCGGCGATTTAGCGCAAAAAACCTTTATAGCACGCGCACAGGAGCGGCATACCTTTATGCCAATGTGCACATTCTGCGTGTTAACAATTGTAGTCACCGCTCTCAAATATCTCTGTTTACCTATACAAACCGGTGATTCTTTCGTGGTGTTCCACAGAAAACTCGGCTGTAGAAGTCGACGATTTAGAGCAAAAGCACATAGCGCACGCGCACATGGCCGGCCAGACTTTATGCCAATGTGCACACTCTGCGTGTTAACAATTGTAGTCACCGCTCTGAAATATCTCTGTTTACCTATACCAACCGGTGATTTTTTCGTGGCGGTCCACAGAAATCTCGGCTCTCTAGAAGCCGGCGATTTAGCGCAAAAAACACTTAGCTTACGCGCACACGAGCGGCATGACTTTATGCCAATGTACACACTCTGCGTGTTAACAATTGTAGTTACCGCTCTGAAATACCTCTCTGTACCTCTACATACCGGTGATTCTTTCGTGGCGGTCCACAGAAAATTCGGCCTTCTAGAAGTCAACGATTTAGCGCAAAAAACACTTAGCTCATGCGCACACGATCGGCATGACTTTATGCCAATGTGCACACTCTGCGTGTTAACAAGTGTAGTCATCGCTCTGAAATATCTATGTTTACCTCTACCAACCGGTGATTCTTTGGTGGCGGTCCACAGAACATTCGGCTCTCTAGAAGTCAACGATTTAGCGCAAAAAACACTTAGCTCATGCGCACGCGAGCGGCATGACTTTGTGACAATGTGCACACTCTGCCTGTTAACCATTGCAGTCACCGCTCTGAAATATGTCTGTTTGGCTCTACCAAACGGTGATTCTTTCGTGGCGGTACCACAGAAAACTCAGCTCTCTAGAAGTCGACGATTTAGCCCAAAAGAACACCTAGCGCACGCGCGCACGGGTGGCATGACTTTATGCCATTCTGTACACTCTGCGTGTTAACAATTGTAGTCAACGCTCTGAAATATGTCTGTTAACCTCTACCAACAGGTGATTTTTTCGTGGCGGTCCACAGAAATCTCGGCTTTCTAGAAGTCGACGATTTAGCGCAAAAAACATTTATCGTACGCGCACACGAGAGGCATGACTTCATGACAATATGCACACTCTGCTTGTTAACATTTGTAGTCATCGCTCTGAAATATCTATGTTTACCTCTACCAACCGGTGAATCTTTGGTGGCGGTCCACAGAAAACCCTGGTTTCTATAACTCTACGATTTAGCGGAAAAAACACTTAGCGCACGCGCACACGGGCGGCATGACTTTATTTCATTGTGTACGCTCTGCAAGTTAACAATTGTAGTCATCGCTCTGAAATATCTCGGTTTACCTCTACCAACCGGTGATTCTTTCGTGGCGGTCCACAGAAAACTCGGCTTTCTAGAACTCGACGATTTAGCGAAAAAAAACGTAGCTCGCGCGCACACGAGCGGCGTGAATTTATGCCAATGTGCACATTCTGCGTGTTAACAATTGTAGTTACCGCTCTGAAATATCTGTGTTTACCTCTACATACCGGCGATTCTTTCGTGGCGGTCCTCAGAAAATTCGGCCTTCTAGAAGTCAACGATTTAGCGCAAAAAACACTTTGCTCATGCGCACACGAGCGGCATGACTTTATTCCAATGTGCACACTCTGCGTGTTAACAAGTGAAGTCACCGCTCTGCAATATCTCTGTTTACCTCACCGACCTGTGATTCTTTCGTGGCGGTCCACAGAAAACCCGGGTTTCTATAACTCGACGATTTAGACCAAAATAAAAACTTAGCTTACGCGCTCACGAGCGGCATGACTTTGTGACAATGTGCACACTCTACCTGTTAACCATTGCAGTCACCGCTCTGAAATATCTCGGTTTACCTCTACCAACCGGTGATTCTTTTGTGGCGGTCCACAGAAAACTCGGCTTTCTAGAACTCGACGATTTGGCGAAAAAAAAAACAGCTCGCGCGCACACGAGCGGCGTGAATTTATGCCAATGTGCACACTCTGCGTGTTAACAATTGTGGTCATCGCTCTGAAATATCTCTGGTAACCTCTACCAACCGGTGATTTTTTCGTGGCGGTCCACAGAAATCTCGGCTTTCTAGAACTCGACGATTTAGCGAAAAAAACTTGGCTCGCGCGCATACGAGCGGCGTGAATTTATGCCAATGTGCACACTCTGCGTGTTAACAATTGTGGTCATCGCTCTGAAATATCTCTGTTAACTTCTACCAACCGGTGATTTTTTCGTGGCGGTCCACAGAAATGTCGGCTTTCTAGAAGTCGACGACATAGCGCAAAAAACATTCATCGCACGCGCACACGAGCGGCATGACTTTATGCCAATGTGCACATTCTGTGTGTTAACAATAGTAGTCAACGCTATCAAATATCTCTTTATACCTATACAAACCGGTGATTCTTTCGTGGTGTTCCACAGAAAACTCGGCTCTTGAAGTCGACGATTTAGCGCAAAAGCACTTAGCGCACGCGCACACGGGCGGCCAGACTTTATGCCAATGTGCACACTCTGCGTGTTAACAATTGTGGTCATCGCTCTGAAATATCTCTGTTAACCTCTACCAACCGGCGATTTTTTCGTGGCGGTCCACAGAAATTTCGGCTTTCTAGAAGTCGGCGATTTAGCGCAAAAAACATTTATAGCACGCGCACAGGAGCGGCATACCTTTATGCCAATGTGCACATTCTGCGTGTTAACAATTGTAGTCGCCGCTCTCAAATATCTCTGTTTACCTATACAAACCGGTGATTCTTTCGTGGTGTTCCACAGAAAACTCGGCTGTAGAAGTCGACGATTTAGCGCAAAAGCACATAGCGCACGCGCACACGGGCGGCCAGACTTTATGCCAATGTGCACACTCTGCGTGTTAACAATTGTAGTCACCGCTCTGAAATATCTCTGTTTACCTATACCAACCGGTGATTTTTTCGTGTCGGTCCACAGAAATCTCGGCTCTCTAGAAGCCGGCGATTTAGCGCAAAAAACACTTAGCTTACGCGCACACGAGCGGCATGACTTTATGCCAATGTACACACTCTGCGTGTTAACAATTGTAGTTACCGCTCTGAAATACCTCTCTGTACCTCTACATACCGGTGATTCTTTCGTGGCGGTCCACAGAAAATTCGGCCTTCTAGAAGTCAACGATTTAGCGCAAAAACACTTAGCTCATGCGCACACGATCGGCATGACTTTATGCCAATGTGCACACTCTGCGTGTTAACAAGTGTAGTCATCGCTCTGAAATATCTATGTTTACCTCTACCAACCGGTGATTCTTTGGTGGCGGTCCACAGAACACTCGGCTCTCTAGAAGTCGGCGATGTAGCGCAAAAAACACTTAGCGCATGCGCACACGGGCGGCATGACTTTATGCCAATGTGCACACTCTGCGTGTTAACAATTGTAGTTACCGCTCTGAAATATCTCGGTTTACCTCTACCAACCGGTGATTCTTTCGTGGCGGTCCACAGAAAACTCGGCTTTCTAGAACTCGACGATTTAGCGAAAAAAAAAATTAGCTCACGCGCACACGAGCGGCGTGACTTTATGCCAATGTGCACACTCTGCGTGTTAACAATTGTGGTCATCGCTCTGAAATATCTCTGTTAACCTCTATCAACCGGTGATTTCTTCGTGGTGGTCCACAGAAATCTCCGCTTTCTAGAAGTCGACGATTTAGCGCAAAAAAAATTTATCGCACGCGCACACGAGCGGCATACCTTTATGCCAATGTGCACATTCTGCGTGTTAACAATTGTAGTCACCGCTCTCAAATATCTCTGTTTACCTATACAAACCGGTGATTCTTTCGTGGTGTTCCACAGGAAACTCGGCTCTAGAAGTCGACGATTTAGCGCAAAAGCACATAGCGCACGCCCACACGAGCGGCATGACTTTATGCCAATGTACACACTCTGGGTGTTAACAATTGTAGTTACCGCTCTGAAATACCTCTCTGTACCTCTACATACGGGTGATTCTTTCGTGGCGGTCCACAGAAAATTCGGCCTTCTAGAAGTCAACGATTTAGCGCAAAAACACTTAGCTCATGCGCACACGATCGGCATGACTTTATGCCAATGTGCACACTCTGCGTGTTAACAAGTGTAGTCATCGCTCTGAAATATCTATGTTTACCTCTACCAACCGGTGATTCTTTGGTGGCGGTCCACAGAACACTCGGCTCTCTAGAAGTCGGCGATGTAGCGCAAAAAACACTTAGCGCATGCGCACACGGGCGGCATGACTTTATGCCAATGTGCACATTCTGTGTGTTAACAATAGTAGTCAACGCTCTCAAATATCTCTGTATACCTATACAAACCGGTGATTCTTTCGTGGTGTTCCACAGAAAACTCGGCTCTAGAAGTCGACGATTTAGCGCAAAAGCACTTAGCGCACGCGCACACGGGCGGCCAGACTTTACGCCAATGTGCACACTCTGCGTGTTAACAATTGTGGTCATCGCTCTGAAATATCTCTGTTAACCTCTACCAACCGGTGATTTTTCGTGGCGGTCCACAGAAATTTCGGCTTTCTAGAAGTCGGCGATTTAGCGCAAAAAAGATTTATAGCACGCGCACAGGAGCGGCATACCTTTATGCCAATGTGCACATTCTGCGTGTTAACAATTGTAGTCGCCGCTCTCAAATATCTCTGTTTACCTATACAAACCGGTGATTCTTTCGTGGTGTTCCACAGAAAACTCGGCTGTAGAAGTCGACGATTTAGCGCAAAAGCACATAGCGCACGCGCACACGGGCGGCCAGACTTTATGCCAATGTGCACACTCTGCGTGTTAACAATTGTAGTCACCGCTCTGAAATATCTGTTTACCTATACCAACCGGTGATTTTTTCGTGTCGGTCCACAGAAATCTCGGCTCTCTAGAAGCCGGCGATTTAGCGCAAAAAACACTTAGCTTACGCGCACACGAGCGGCATGACTTTATGCCAATGTACACACTCTGCGTGTTAACAATTGTAGTTACCACTCTGAAATACCTCTCTGTACCTCTACATACCGGTGATTCTTTCGTGGCGGTCCACAGAAAATTCGGCCTTCTAGAAGTCAACGATTTAGCGCAAAATACACTTAGCTCATGCGCACACGATCGGCATGACTTTATGCCAATGTGCACACTCTGCGTGTTAACAAGTGTAGTCATCGCTCTGAAATATCTATGTTTACCTCTACCAACCGGTGATTCTTTGGTGGCGGTCCACAGAACACTCGGCTCTCTAGAAGTCGGCGATGTAGCGCAAAAAACACTTAGCGCATGCGCACACGGGCGGCATGTCTTTATGCCAATGTGCACACTCTGCGTGTTAACAATTGTAGTTACCGCTCTGAAATATCTCTGTTTACCTCTACATACCGGTGATTCTTTCGTGGCGGTCCACAGAAAACTCGGCTTTCTAGAACTCGACGATTTAGCGAAAAAAAAACTTAGCTCGCGCGCACACGAGCGGCGTGAATTTATGCCAATGTGCACACTCTGCGTGTTAACAATTGTGGTCATCGCTCTGAAATATCTCTGTTAACCTCTACCAACCGGTGATTTTTTCGTGGCGGTCCACAGAAATCTCGGCTTCCTAGAACTCGACGATTTAGCGAAAAAACTGAATTTATGCCAATCTGCACACTCTGCGTGTTAACAATTGTGGTCATCGCTCTGAAACATCTCTGTTAACTTCTACCAACCGGTGATTTTTTCGTGGCGGTCCACAGAAATCTCGGCTTTCTAGAAGTCGACGACATAGCGCAAAAAACATTTATCGCACGCGCACACGAGCGGCATGACTTTATGCCAATGTGCACATTCTGTGTGTTAACAATAGCAGTCACCGCTCTCAAATATCTCTGTTTACCTATACAAACCGGTGATTCTTTCGTGGTGTTCCACAGAAAACTCGGCTCTAGAAGTCGACGATTAAGCGCAAAAGCACTTAGCGCACGCGCACACGGGCGGCCAGACTTTATGCCAATGTGCACACTCTGCGTGTTAACAATTGTGGTCATCGCTCTGAAATATCTCTGTTAACCTCTACCAACCGGCGATTTTTTCGTGGCGGTCCACAGAAATTTAGGCTTTCTAGAAGTCGGCGATTTAGCGCGAAAAACATTTATAGCACGCGCACAGGAGCGGCATACCTTTATGCCAATGTGCACATTCTGCGTGTTAACAATTGTAGTCACCGCTCTCAAATATCTCTGTTTACCTATACAAACCGGTGATTCTTTCGTGGTGTTCCACAGAAAACTCGGCTCTCTAGAAGTCGGCGATTTAGCGCAAAAAACACTTAGCTTACGTGCACACGAGCGGCATGACTTTATGCCAATGTACACACTCTGCGTGTTAACAATTGTAGTTACCGCTCTGAAATACCTCTGTTTACCTCTACATACCGGTGATTCTTTCGTGGCGGTCCACAGAAAATTCGGCCTTCTAGAAGTCAACGATTTAGCGCAAAAAACACTTAGGTCATGCGCACACGAGCGGCATGACTTTGTGACAATGTGCACACTCTGCCTGTTAACCATTGCAGTCACCGCTCTGAAATATTTCGGTTTGGCTCTACCAAACGGTGATTCTTTCGTGGCGGTACCACAGAAAACTCAGCTCTCTAGAAGTCGACGATTTAGCGCAAAAGAACACTTAGCCCATGCGCACACAGGCGGCATGACTTTATGCCAATGTGCACACTCTGCGTGTTAACAATTGTAGTTACCGCTCTGAAATATCTCTGTTTACCTCTACATACGGTGATTCTTTCGTGGCGGTCCACAGAAAACTCGGCTTTCTAGAACTCGACGATTTAGCGAAAAAAAATCTTAGCTCGCGCGCACACGAGCGGCGTGAATTTATGCCAATGTGCACACTCTGCGTGTTAACAATTGTGGTCATCGCTCTGAAATATCTCTGTTAACCTCTACCAACCGGTGATTTTTTCGTGGCGGTCCACAGAAATCTCGGCTTTCTAGAAGTCGACGACATAGCGCAAAAAACATTTATCGCACGCGCACACGAGCGGCATGACTTTATGCCAATGTACACACTCTGCGTGTTAACAATTGTAGTTACCGCTCTGAAATACCTCTCTGTACCTCTACATACCGGTGATTCTTTCGTGGCGGTCCACAGAAAATTCGGCCTTCTAGAAGTCAACGATTTAGCGCAAAAAACACTTAGCTCATGCGCACACGATCGGCATGACTTTATGCCAATGTGCACACTCTGCGTGTTAACAAGTGTAGTCATCGCTCTGAAATATCTATGTTTACCTCTACCAACCGGTGATTCTTTGGTGGCGATCCACAGAATACTCGGCTCTCTAGAAGTCGGCGATGTAGCGCAAAAAACACTTAGCGCATGCGCACACGGGCGGCATGACTTTATGCCAATGTGCACACTCTGCGTGTTAACAATTGTAGTTACCGCTCTGAAATATCTCTGTTTACCTCTACATACCGGTGATTCTTTCGTGGCGGTCCACAGAAAACTCGGCTTTCTAGAACTCGACGATTTAGCGAAAAAAAAACTTAGCTCGCGCGCACACGAGCGGCGTGAATTTATGCCAATGTGCACACTCTGCGTGTTAACAATTGTGGTCATCGCTCTGAAATATCTCTGTTAACCTCTACCAACCGGTGATTTTTTCGTGGCGGTCCACAGAAATCTCGGCTTTCTAGAACTCGACGATTTAGCGAAAAAAACTTGGCTCGCGCGCACACGAGCGGCGTGAATTTATGCCAATGTGCACACTCTGCGTGTTAACAATTGTGGCCATCGCTCTGAAATATCTCTGTTAACTTCTACCAACCGGTGATTTTTTCGTGGCGGTCCACAGAAATGTCGGCTTTCTAGAAGTCGACGACATAGCGCAAAAAACATTTATCGCACGCGCACACGAGCGGCATGACTTTATGCCAATGTGCACATTCTGTGTGTTAACAATAGTAGTCACCGCTCTCAAATATCTCTGTATACCTATACAAACCGGCGATTCTTTCGTGGTGTTCCACAGAAAACTCGGCTCTAGAAGTCGACGATTTAGCGCAAAAGCAGTTAGCGCACGCGCACACGGGCGGCCAGACTTTATGCCAATGTGCACACTCTGCGTGTTAACAATTGTGGTCATCGCTCTGAAATATCTCTGTTAACCTCTACCAACCGGCGATTTTTTCGTGGCGGTCCACAGAAATTTCAGCTTTCTAGAAGTCGGCGATTTAGCGCAAAAAACATTTATAGCACGCGCACAGGAGCGGCATACCTTTATGCCAATGTGCACATTCTGCGTGTTAACAATTGTAGTCGCCGCTCTCAAATACCTCTGTTTACCTATACAAACCGGTGATTCTTTCGTGGTGTTCCACAGAAAACTCGGCTGTAGAAGTCGACGATTTAGCGCAAAAGCACATAGCGCACGCGCACACGGGCGGCCAGACTTTATGCCAATGTGCACACTCTGCGTGTTAACAATTGTAGTCACCGCTCTGAAATATCTCTGTTTACCTATACCAACCGGTGATTTTTTCGTGTCGGTCCACAGAAATCTCGGCTCTCTAGAAGCCGGCGATTTAGCGCAAAAAACACTTAGCTTACGCGCACACGAGCGGCATGACTTTATGCCAATGTACACACTCTGCGTGTTAACAATTGTAGTTAGCGCTCTGAAATACCTCTCTGTACCTCTACATACCGGTGATTCTTTCGTGGCGGTCCACAGAAAATTCGGCCTTCTAGAAGTCAACGATTTAGCGCAAAAAACACTTAGCTCATGCGCACACGATCGGCATGACTTTATGCCAATGTGCACACTCTGCGTGTTAACAAGTGTAGTCATCGCTCTGAAATATCTATGTTTACCTCTACCAACCGGTGATTCTTTGGTGGCGGTCCACAGAACACTCGGCTCTCTAGAAGTCGGCGATGTAGCGCAAAAAACACTTAGCGCATGGGCACACGGGCGGCATGACTTTATGCCAATGTGCACACTCTGCGTGTTAACAATTGTAGTTACCGCTCTGAAATATCTCTGTTAACCTCTACCAACCGGTGATTTTTTCGTGGCGGTCCACAGAAATCTCGGCTTTCTAGAACTCGACGATTTAGCGAAAAAACTTGGCTCGCGCGCACACGAGCGGCGTGAATTTATGCCAATCTGCACACTCTGCGTGTTAACAATTGTGGTCATCGCTCTGAAATATCTCTGTTAACTTCTACCAACCGGTGATTTTTTCGTGGCGGTCCACAGAAATCTCGGCTTTCTAGAAGTCGACGACATAGCGCAAAAAACATTTATCGCACGCGCACACGAGCGGCATGACTTTATGCCAATGTGCACATTCTGTGTGTTAACAATAGTAGTCACCGCTCTCAAATATCTCTGTTTACCTATACAAACCGGTGATTCTTTCGTGGTGTTCCACAGAAAACTCGGCTCTAGAAGTGGACGATTTAGCGCAAAAGCACTTAGCGCACGCGCACACGGGCGGCCAGACTTTATGCCAATGTGCACACTCTGCGTGTTAAGAATTGTGGTCATCGCTCTGAAATATCTCTGTTAACCTCTACCAACCGGCGATTTTTTCGTGGCGCTCCACAGAAATTTCGGCTTTCTAGAAGTCGGCGATTTAGCGCAAAAAACATTTATAGCACGCGCACAGGAGCGGCATACCTTTATGCCAATGTGCACATTCTAAGTGTTAACAATTGTAGTCACCGCTCTCAAATATCTCTGTTTACCTATACAAACCGGTGATTCTTTCGTGGTGTTCCACTGAAAACTCGGCTCTCTAGAAGTCGGCGATTTAGCGCAAAAAACACTTAGCTTACGCGCACACGGGCGGCATGACTTTATTTCATTGTGTACACTCTGCAAGTTAACAAATGTAGTCATCGCTCTGAAATATCTCGGTTTACCTCTACCAACCGGTGATTCTTTCGTGGCGGTCCACAGAAAACTCGGCTTTCTAGAACTCGACGATTTAGCGAAAAAAAACTTAACTCGCGCGCACACGAGCGGCGTGAATTTATGCCAATGTGCACATTCTGCGTGTTAACAATTGTAGTTACCGCTCTGAAATATCTGTGTTTACCTCTACATACCGGCGATTCTTTCGTGGCGGTCCTCAGAAAATTCGGCCTTATAGAAGTCGACGAGTTAGCGTAAAAAACACTTAGCTCATGCGCACACGAGCGGCATGACTTTATTCCAATGTGCACACTCTGCGTGTTAACAAGTGACGTCACCGCTCTGCAATATCTCTGTTTACCTCTACCGACCTGTGATTCTTTCGTGGCGGTCCACAGAAAACCCGGGTTTCTATAACTCGACGATTTAGACCAAAAAAAAACTTAGCTTACGCGCGCACGAGCGGCATGACTTTGTGACAATGTGCACACTCTGCCAGTTAACCATTGCAGTCACCGCTCTCAAATATCTCTGTTTGGCTCTACCAAACGGTGATTCTTTCGTGGCGGTACCGCAGAAAACTCAGCTCTCTAGAAGTCGACGATTTAGCGCAAAAAACACTTAGCGCACGCGCACACGGGCGGCATGACTTCATGCCATTGTGTACACTCTGCGTGTTAACAATAATAGTCATCGCTCTGAAATATCTCGGTTTACCTCTACCAACCGGTGATTCTTTTGTGGCGGTCCACAGAAAACTCGGCTTTCTAGAACTCGACGATTTAGCGAAAAAAAAACTTAGCTCACGCGCACACGAGCGGCGTGACTTTATGCCAATGTGCACACTCTGCGTGTTAACAATTGTGGTCATCGCTCTGAAATATCTCTGTTAACCTCTATCAACCGGTGATTTCTTCGTGGCGGTCCACAGAAATCTCCGCTTTCTAGAAGTCGACGATTTAGCGCAAAAAAAATTTATCGCACGCGCACACGAGCGGCATACCTTTATGCCAATGTGCACATTCTGCGTGTTAACAATTGTAGTCACCGCTCTCAAATATCTCTGTTTACCTATACAAACCGGTGATTCTTTCGTGGTGTTCCACAGAAAACTCGGCTCTAGAAGTCGACGATTTAGCGCAAAAGCACATAGCGCACGCGCACACGGGCGGCCAGACATTATGCCAATATACACACTCTTCGTGTTAACAATTGTAGTCATCGCTCTGAAATATGTCTGTTAACCTCTACCAAAAGGTGGTTTTTTCGTGGCGGTCCACAGAAATCTCGGCTTTCTAGAAGTCGACGATTTAGCGCAAAAAACATTTATCGTACGCGCACACGGGAGGCATGACTTGATGAAAATATGCATACTCTGCTTGTTAACATTTGTAATCATCGCTCTGAAATATCTATGTTTAACTCTACCAACCGGTGATTCTTTGGTGGCGGTCCACAGAACACTCGGCTCTCTAGAAGTCGGCGATGTAGCGCAAAAAACACTTAGCGCATGCGCACACATGCGGCATGACTTTATGCCAATGTGCACACTCTGCGTGTTAACAATTGTAGTTACCGCTCTGAAATATCTCTGTTTACCTCTACATACGGTGATTCTTTCGTGGCGGTCCACAGAAAACTCGGCTTTCTAGAACTCGACGATTTAGCGAAAAAAAATCTTAGCTCGCGCGCACACGAGCGGCGTGAATTTATGCCAATGTGCACACTCTGCGTGTTAACAATTGTGGTCATCGCTCTGAAATATCTCTGTTAACCTCTATCAACCGGTGATTTCTTCGTGGCGGTCCACAGAAATCTCCGCTTTCTAGAAGTCGACGATTTAGCGCAAAAAAAATTTAACGCACGCGCACACGAGCGGCATACCTTTATGCCAATGTGCACATTCTGCGTGTTAACAATTGTAGTCACCGCTCTCAAATATCTCTGTTTACCTATACAAACCGGTGATTCTTTCGTGGTGTTCCACAGAAAACTCGCCTCTAGAAGTCGACGATTTAGCGCAAAAGCACATAGCGCACGCGCACACGGGCGGCCAGACATTATGCCAATATACACACTCTTCGTGTTAACAATTGTAGTCATCGCTCTGAAATATGTCTGTTAACCTCTACCAAAAGGTGATTTTTTCGTGGTGGTCCACAGAAATCTCGGCTTTCCAGAAGTCGACGATTTAGCGCAAAAAACATTTATCGTACGCGCACACGGGAGGCATGACTTGATGAAAATATGCATACTCTGCTTGTTAACATTTGTAATCATCGCTCTGAAATATCTATGTTTACCTCTACCAACCGGTGATTCTTTGGTGGCGGTCCACAGAACACTCGGCTCTCTAGAAGTCGGCGATGTAGCGCAAAAAACACTTAGCGCATGCGCACACATGCGGCATGACTTTATGCCAATGTGCACACTCTGCGTGTTAACAATTGTAGTTACCGCTCTGAAATATCTCTGTTTACCTCTACATACGGTGATTCTTTCATGGCGGTCCACAGAAAACTCGGCTTTCTAGAACTCGACGATTTAGCGAAAAAAAATCTTAGCTCGCGCGCACACGAGCGGCGTGAATTTATGCCAATGTGCACACTCTGCGTGTTAACAATTGTGGTCATCGCTCTGAAATATCTCTGTTAACCTCTACCAACCGGTGATTTTTTCGTGGCGGTCCACAGAAATCTCGGCTTTCTAGAACTCGACGATTTAGCGAAAAAAAAAACTTAGCTCGCGCGCACACGAGCGGCGTGAATTTATGCCAATGTGCACACTCTGCGTGTTAACAATTGTGGTCATCGCTCTGAAATATCTCTGTTAACTTCTACCAACCGGTGATTTTTTCGTGGCGGTCCACAGAAATGTCGGCTTTCTAGAAGTCGACGACATAGCGCAAAAAACATTTATCGCACGCGCACACGAGCGGCATGACTTTATGCCAATGTGCACATTCTGTGTGTTAACAATAGTAGTCACCGCTCTCAAATATCTCTGTTTACCTATACAAACCGGTGATTCTTTCGTGGTGTTCCACAGAAAACTCGGCTCTAGAAGTCGACGATTTAGCGCAAAAGCACTTAGCGCACGCGCACACGGGCGGCCAGACTTTATGCCAATGTGCACACTCTGCGTGTTAACAATTGTGGTCATCGCTCTGAAATATCTCTGTTAACCTCTACCAACCGGCGATTTTTTCGTGGCGGTCCACAGAAATTTCGGCTTTCTAGAAGTCGGCGATTTAGCGCAAAAAACATTTATAGCACGCGCACAGGAGCGGCATACCTTTATGCCAATGTGCACATTCTGCGTGTTAACAATTGTAGTCGCCGCTCTCAAATATCTCTGTTTACCGATACAAAGCGGTGATTCTTTCGTGGTGTTCCACAGAAAACTCGGCTGTAGAAGTCGACGATTTAGCGCAAAAGCACATAGCGCACGCGCACACGGGCGGCCAGACTTTATGCCAATGTGCACACTCTGCGTGTTAACAATTGTAGTCACCGCTCTGAAATATCTCTGTTTACCTATACCAACCGGTGATTTTTTCGTGTCGGTCCACAGAAATCTCGGCTCTCTAGAAGCCGGCGATTTAGCGCAAAAAACAATTAGCTTACGCGCACACGAGCGGCATGACTTTATGCCAATGTACACACTCTGCGTGTTAACAATTGTAGCTACCGCTCTGAAATACCTCTCTGTACCTCTACATACCGGTGATTCTTTCGTGGCGGTCCACAGAAAATTCGGCCTTCTAGAAGTCAACGATTTAGCGCAAAAAACACTTAGCTCATGCGCACACGATCGGCATGACTTTATGCCAATGTGCACACTCTGCGTGTTAACAAGTGTAGTCATCGCTCTGAAATATCTATGTTTACCTCTACCAAGCGGTGATTCTTTGGTGGCGGTCCACAGAACACTCGGCTCTCTAGAAGTCGGCGATGTAGCGCAAAAAACACTTAGCGCATGCACACACGGGCGGCATGACTTTATGCCAATGTGCACAGTCTGCGTGTTAACAATTGTAGTTACCGCTCTGAAATATTTTCTTTTACCTCAACATACCGGTGATTGTTTCGTGGCGGGCCACAGAAAACTCGGCTTTCTAGAACTCGACGATTTAGCGAAAAAAAAACTTAGCTCGCGCGCACACGAGCGGCGTGAATTTATGCCAATGTGCACACTCTGCGTGTTAACAATTGTGGTCATCGCTCTGAAATATCTCTGTTAACCTCTACCAACCGGTGATTTTTTCGTGGCGGTCCACAGAAATCTCGGCTTTCTAGAACTCGACGATTTAGCGAAAAAAAACTTGGCTCGCGCGCACACGAGCGGCGTGAATTTATGCCAATCTGCACACTCTGCGTGTTAACAATTGTGGTCATCGCTCTGAAATATCTCTGTTAACTTCTACCAACCGGCGATTTTTTCGTGGCGGTCCACAGAAATCTCGGCTTTCTAGAAGTCGACGATTTAGCGCAAAAAACACTTAGCTCATGCGCACACGAGCGGCATGACTTTGTGACAATGTGCACACTCTGCCTGTTAACCATTGCAGTCACCGCTCTGAAATATGTCTGTTTGGCTCTACCAAACGGTGATTCTTTCGTGGCGGTACCACAGAAAACTCAGCTCTCTAGAAGTCGACGATTTAGCGCAAAAGAACACCCAGCGCACGCGCGCACGGGTGGCATGACTTTATGCCATTGTGTACACTCTGCGTGTTAACAATTGTAGTCATCGCTCTGAAATATGTCTGTTAACCTTTACCAACCGGTGATTTTTTCGTGGCGGTCCACAGAAATCTCGGCTTTCTAGAAGTCGACGATTTAGCGCAAAAAACATTTATCGTACGCGCACACGGGAGGCATGACTTCATGACAATATGCACACTCTGCTTGTTAACATTTGTAGTCATCGCTCTGAAATATCTATGTTTACCTCTACCAACCGGTGAATCTTTGGTGGCGGTCCACAGAAAACTCGGCTCTCTAGAAGTCGACGATTTAGCGCAAAAAACACTTAGCGCATGCGGATACGGGCGGCATGACTTTATGCCAATGTGCACACTCTGCGTGTTAACAAGTGTAGTCACCGCTCTGCAATATCTCTGTTTACCTCTACCGACGGGTGATTCTTTCGTGGCGGTCCACAGAAAACCCTGGTTTCTATAACTCGACGATTTAGCGCAAAAAACACTTAGCGCACACGCACACGGGCGGCATGACTTTATTTCATTGTGTACACTCTGCAAGTTAACAATTGTAGTCATCGCTCTGAAATATCTCGGTTTACCTCTACCAACCGGTGATTCTTTCGTGGCGGTCCACAGAAAACTCGGCTTTCTAGAACTCGACGATTTAGCGAAAAAAAAAAACTTAGCTCGCGCGCACACGAGCGGCGTGAATTTATGCCAATGTGCACATTCTGCGTGTTAACAATTGTAGTTACCGCTCTGAAATATCTCTGTTTACCTCTACATACCGGCGATTCTTTCGTGGTGGTCCACAGAAAATTCGGCCTTCTAGAAGTCAACGATTTAGCGCAAAAAACACTTAGCTCATGCGCACACGAGCGCCATGACTTTATGCCAATGTGCACACTCTGCGTGTTAACAAGTGAAGTCACCGCTCTGCAATATCTCTGTTTACCTCTACCGACCTGTGATTCTTTCGTGGCGGTCCACAGAAAACCCGGGTTTCTATAACTCGACGATTTAGACCAAAAAAACTTAGCTTACGCGCGCACGAGCGGCATGACTTTGTGACAATGTGCACATTCTGCCTGTTAACCATTGCAGTCACCGCTCTGAAATATCTCTGTTTGGCTCTACCAAACGGTGATTCTTTCGTGGCGGTACCGCAGAAAACTCAGCTCTCTAGAAGTCGACGACTTAGCGCAAAAAACACTTAGCGCACGCGCACACGGGCGGCATGACTTCATGCCATTGTGTACACTCTGCTTGTTAACAATTGTAGTCATCGCTCTGAAATATCTCGGTTTACCTCTACCAACCGGTGATTCTTTCGTGGTGGTCCACAGAAAACTCGGCTTTCTAGAAGTCGACGATTTAGCGCAAAAAACACTTAGCGCACGCGCACACGGGCGGCATGACTTCATGCCATTGTGTACACTCTGCGTGTTAACAATTGTAGTCATAGCTCTCAAATATCTCTGTTTACCTATACAAACCGGTGATTCTTTCGTGGTGTTCCACAGAAAACTCGGCTCTAGAAGTCGACGATTTAGCGCAAAAGCACATAGCGCACGCGCACACGGGCGGCCAGACTTTATGCCAATGTGCACACTCTGCGTGTTAGCAATTGTAGTCACCGCTCTGAAATATCTCTGTTTAGCTATACCAACCGGTGATTTTTTCGTGGCGGTCCACAGAAAACCTGGGTTTCTATAACTCGACCATTTAGCGCAAAAAAAAACTTAGCTTACGCGCGCACGAGCGGCATGACTTTGTGACAATGTGCTAACTCTGCCTGTTAACCATTGCAGTCACCGCTGTGAAATATGTCTGTTTGGCACTACCAAACGGTGATTCTTTCGTGGCGGTACCACAGAAAACTCAGCTCTCTAGAAGTCGACGATTTAGCGCAAAAAAACACCTAGCGCACTCGCGCACGGGTGGCATGACGTTATGCCATTGTGTACACGCTGCGTGTTAACAATTGTAGTCATCGCTCTGAAATATGTCTGTTAACCTCTACCAACCGGTGATTTTTTCGTGGTGGTCCACAGAAATCTCGGCTTTCTAGAAGTCGACGATTTAGCGCAAAAAACATTTATCGTACGCGCACACGGGAGGCATGACTTTATGCCAATGTACACACTCTGCGTGTTAACAATAGTAGTTACCGCTCTGCAATATCTCTGTTTACCTCTACCGACCTGTGATTCTTTCGTGCCGGTCCACAGAAAACCCGGGTTTCTATAACTCGACGATTTAGCACAAAAAAAACTTAGCTTACGCGTACACGGGCGGCATGAGTTTATGCCAATGTGCACACTCTGCGTGTTAACAATTGTAGTCATAGCTCTCAAATATCTCTGTTTACCTATACAAACCGGTGATTCTTTCGTGGCGGTCCACAGAAAACCCGGGTTTCTATAACTCGACGATTTAGACCAAAAAAAAAACTTAGCTTACGCGCGCACGAGCGGCATGACTTTGTGACAAGGTGCACACTCTGCCTGCAAACCATTGCAGTCACCGCTCTGAAATATCTCTGTTTGGCTCTACCAAACGGTGATTCTTTCGTGGCGGTACCGCAGAAAACTCAGCTCTCTAGAAGTCGACGATTTAGCGCAAAAAACACTTAGCGCACGCGCACACGGGCGGCATGACTTCATGCCAATGTGCACACTCTGCGTGTTAACAATTGTGGTCATCGCTCTGAAATATCTCTGTTAACCTCTATCAACCGGTGATTTCTTCGTGGCGGTCCACAGAAATCTCCGCTTTCTAGAAGTCGACGATTCAGCGCAAAAAAAATTTATCGCACGCGCACACGAGCGGCATACCTTTATGCCAATGTGCACATTCTGCGTGTTAACAATTGTAGTCACCGCGCTCAAATATCTCTGTTTACCTATACAAACCGGGGATTCTTTCGTGGTGTTCCACAGAAAATTGGGATCTAGAAGTCGACGATTTAGCGCAAAAGCACATAGCGCACGCGCACACGGGCGGCCAGACATTATGCCAATGTACACACTCTGCGTGTTAACAATTGTAGTCATCGCTCTGAAATATGTCTGTTAACCTCTACCAAACGGTGATATTTTCGTGGCGGTCCACAGAAATCTCGGCTTTCTAGAAGTCGACGATTTAGCGCAAAAAACATTTATCGAACGCGCACACGGGAGGCATGACTTGATGAAAATATGCACACTCTGCTTGTTAACATTGGTAATCATCGCTCTGAAATATCTATGTTTACCTCTACCAACCGGTGATTCTTTGGTGGCGGTCCACAGAACACTCGGCTCTCTGGAAGTCGGCGATGTAGCGCAAAAAACACTTAGCGCATGCGCACACAGGCGGCATGACTTTATGCCAATGTGCACATTCTGCGTGTTAACAATTGTAGTTACCGCTCTGAAATATCTCTGTTTGCCTCTACATATGGTGATTCTTTCGTGGCGGTCCACAGAAAACTCGGCTTTCTAGAACTCGACGATTTAGCGAAAAAAAAACTTAGCTCGCGCGGACACGAGCGGCGTGAATTTATGCCAATGTGCACACTCTGCATGTTAACAATTGTGGTCATCGCTCTGAAATATCTGTTAACCTCTACCAACCGGTGATTTTTTCGTGGCGGTCCACAGAAATCTCGGCTTTCTAGAAGTCGACGACATAGCGCAAAAAACATTTATCGCACGCGCAGACGAGCGGCATGACTTTATGCCAATGTGCACATTCTGTGTGTTAACAATTGTAGTCACCGCTCTCAAATATCTCTGTTTACCTATACAAACCGGTGATTCTTTCGTGGTCTTCCACAGAAAACTCTGCTCTAGAAGTCGACGATTTAGCGCAAAAAAACACCTAGTGCACGCGCGCACGGGTGGCATGACGTGATGCCATTGTGTACACGCTGCGTGTTAACAATTGTAGTCATCGCTCTGAAATATGTCTGTTAACCTCTACCAACCGGTGATTTTTTCGTGGCGGTCCACAGAAATCTCGGCTTTCTAGAAGTCGACGATTTAGCGCAAAAAACATTTATCGTACGCGCACACGGGAGGCATGACTTCATGAAAATATGCACACACTGCTTGTTAACATTTGTAGTCATCGCTCTGAAATATCTATGTTTACCTCTACCAACCGGTGATTCTTTGGTGGCGGTCCACAGAACACTCGGCTCTCTAGAAGTCGGCGATTTAGCGGAATAAACACCTAGCTTACGCGTACACGAGCGGCATGACTTTCTGCCAATGTACACACTCTGCGTGTTAGCAAGTGTAGTCACCGCTCTGCAATATCTCTGTTTACCTCTACCGACCTGTGATTCTTTCGTGGCGGTCCACAGAAAACCCGGGTTTCTATAACTCGACGATTTAGCGCAAAAAAAACTTAGCTTACGCGTACACGGGCGGCATGAGTTTATGCCAATGTGCACACTCTGCGTGTTAACAATTGTAGTCATAGCTCTCAAATATCTCTGTTTACCTATACAGACCGGTGATTCTTTCGTGGTGTTCCACAGAAAACTCGGCTCTAGAAGCCGACGATTTAGCGCAAAAGCACATAGCGCACGCGCACACGGGCGGCCAGACTTTATGCCAATGTGCACACTCTGCGTGTTAACAAGTGAAGTCACCGCTCTGCAATATCTCTGTTTACCTCTACCGACCTGTGATTCTTTCGTGGCGGTCCACAGAAAACCCGGGTTTCTATAACTCGACGATTTAGACCAAAAAAACTTAGCTTACGCGCGCACGAGCGGCATGACTTTGTGACAATGTGCACATTCTGCCTGTTAACCATTGCAGTCACCGCTCTGAAATATCTCTGTTTGGCTCTACCAAACGGTGATTCTTTCGTGGCGGTACCGCAGAAAACTCAGCTCTCTAGAAGTCGACGACTTAGCGCAAAAAACACTTAGCGCACGCGCACACGGGCGGCATGACTTCATGCCATTGTGTACACTCTGCTTGTTAACAATTGTAGTCATCGCTCTGAAATATCTCGGTTTACCTCTACCAACCGGTGATTCTTTCGTGGTGGTCCACAGAAAACTCGGCTTTCTAGAAGTCGACGATTTAGCGCAAAAAACACTTAGCGCACGCGCACACGGGCGGCATGACTTCATGCCATTGTGTACACTCTGCGTGTTAACAATTGTAGTCATAGCTCTCAAATATCTCTGTTTACCTATACAAACCGGTGATTCTTTCGTGGTGTTCCACAGAAAACTCGGCTCTAGAAGTCGACGATTTAGCGCAAAAGCACATAGCGCACGCGCACACGGGCGGCCAGACTTTATGCCAATGTGCACACTCTGCGTGTTAGCAATTGTAGTCACCGCTCTGAAATATCTCTGTTTAGCTATACCAACCGGTGATTTTTTCGTGGCGGTCCACAGAAAACCCGGGTTACTATAACTCGACGATTTAGCGCAAAAAAAAACTTAGCTTACGCGCGCACGAGCGGCATGACTTTGTGACAATGTGCACACTCTCCCTGTTAACCATTGCAGTCCCCGCTGTGAAATATGTCTGTTTGGCACTACCAAACGGTGATTCTTTCGTGGCGGTACCACAGAAAACTCAGCTCTCTAGAAGTCGACGATTTAGCGCAAAAGAACACCTAGCGCACGCGCGCACGGGTGGCATGACTTTATGCCATTCTGTACACTCTGCGTGTTAACAATTGTAGTCATCGCTCTGAAATATGTCTGTTAACCTCTACCAACCGGTGATTTTTTCGTGGCGGTCCACAGAAATCTCGGCTCTCTAGAAGCCGGCGAGTTAGCGCAAAAAACACTTAGCTTACGCGCACACGAGCGGCATGACTTTATGCCAATGTACACACTCTGCGTGTTAACAATTGTAGTTACCGCTCTGCAATATCTCTGATTACCTCTACCGACCTGTGATTCTTTCGTGGCGGTCCACAGAAAACCCGGGTTTCTATAACTCGACGATTTAGCGCAAAAAAAACTTAGCTTACGCGTACACGGGCGGCATGAGTTTATGCCAATGTGCACACTCTGCGTGTTAACAATTGTAGTCATAGCTCTCAAATATCTCTGTTTACCTATACAAACCGGTGATTCTTTCGTGGCGGTCCACAGAAAACCGGGGTTTCTATAACTCGACGATTTAGACCAAAAAAAAAAACTTAGCTTACGCGCGCACGAGCGGCATGACTTTGAGACAATGTGCACACTCTGCCTGTAAACCATTGCAGTCACCGCTCGGAAATATCTCTGTTTGGCTCTACCAAACGGTGATTCTTTCGTGGCGGTACCGCAGAAAACTCAGCTCTCTAGAAGTCGACGATGTAGCGCAAAAAACACTTAGCGCACGCGCACACGGGCGGCATGACTTCATGCCAATGTGCACACACTGCGTGTTAACAATTGTGGTCATCGCTCTGAAATATCTCTGTTAACCTCTATCAACCGGTGATTTCTTCGTGGCGGTCCACAGAAATCTCCGCTTTCTAGAAGTCGACGATTTAGCGCAAAAAAAATTTATCGCACGCGCACACGAGCGGCATACCTTTATGCCAATGTGCACATTCTGCGTGTTAACAATTGTAGTCACCGCGCTCAAATATCTCTGTTTACCTATACAAACCGGTGATTCTTTCGTGGTGTTCCACAGAAAACTGGGCTCTAGAAGTCGACGATTTAGCGCAAAAGCACATAGCGCACGCGCACACGGGCGGCCAGACATTATGCCAATGTACACACTCTGCGTGTTAACAATTGTAGTCATCGCTCTGAAATATGTCTGTTAACCTCTACCAAACGGTGATATTTTCGTGGCGGTCCACAGAAATCTCGGCTTTCTAGAAGTCGACGATTTAGCGCAAAAAACATTTATCGAACGCGCACACGGGAGGCATGACTTGATGAAAATATGCACACTCTGCTTGTTAACATTGGTAATCATCGCTCTGAAATATCTATGTTTACCTCTACCAACCGGTGATTCTTTGGTGGCGGTCCATAGAACACTCGGCTCTCTAGAAGTCGGCGATGTAGCGCAAAAAACACTTAGCGCATGCGCACACAGGCGGCATGACTTTATGCCAATGTGCACACTCTGCGTGTTAACAATTGTAGTTACCACTCTGAAATATCTCTGTTTGCCTCTACATACGGTGATTCTTTCGTGGCGGTCCACAGAAAACTCGGCTTTCTAGAACTCGACGATTTAGCGAAAAAAAAACTTAGCTCGCGCGCACACGAGCGGCGTGAATTTATGCCAATGTGCACACTCTGCGTGTTAACAATTGTGGTCATCGCTCTGAAATATCTCTGTTAACCTCTACCAACCGGTGATTTTATCGTGGCGGTCCACAGAAATCTCGGCTTTCCAGAACTCGACGATTTAGCGAAAAAAAACTTGGCTCGCGCGCACACGAGCGGCGTGAATTTATGCCAATGTGCACACTCTGCGTGTTAACAATTGTGGTCATCGCTCTGAAATATCTGTTAACCTCTACCAACCGGTGATTTTTTCGTGGCGGTCCACAGAAATCTCGGCTTTCTAGAAGTCGACGACATAGCGCAAAAAACATTTATCGCACGCGCACACGAGCGGCATGACTTTATGCCAATGTGCACATTCTGTGTGTTAACAATTGTAGTCACCGCTCTCAAATATCTCTGTTTACCTATACAAACCGGTGATTCTTTCGTGGTCTTCCACAGAAAACTCTGCTCTAGAAGTCGACGATTTAGCGCAAAAGCACTTAGCGCACGCGCACACGGGCGGCCAGACTTTAAGCCAATGTGCACACTCTGCGTGTTAACAATTGTAGTCACCGCTCTGAAATATCTCTGTTTACCTATACCAACCGGTGATTTTTTCGTGGCGGTCCACAGGAATCTCGGCTCTCTAGAAGCCGGCGATTTAGCGCAAAAAACACTTATCTTACGCGCACACGAGCGGCATGACTTTATGCCAATGTGCACATTCTGTGTGTTAACAATTGTAGTCACCGCTCTCAAATATCTCTGTTTACCTATACAAACCGGTGATTCTTTCGTGGCGGTCCACAGAAAATTCGACCTTCTAGAAGTCAACGATTTAGCGCAAAAAACACTTAGCTCATGCGCACACGAGCGGCATGACTTTATGCCAATGTGCATACTCTGCGTGTTAACAAGTGAAGTCACCGCTCTGCAATATCTCTGTTTACCTCTACCGACCTGTGATTCTTTCGTGGCTGTCCACAGAAAACCCGGGTTTCTATAACTCGACGATCTAGAGCAAAAAAAAACTTAGCTTAGGCGCGCACAAGCGGCATGACTTTGTGACAATGTGCACACTCTGCCTGTTAACCATTGCAGTCGCCGCTCTGAAATATGTCTGTTTGGCTCTACCAAACGGTGATTCTTTCCTGGCGGTACCACAGAAAACTCAGCTCTCTAGAAGTCGACGATTTAGCGCAAAAAAACACCTAGCGCACGCGCGCACGGGTGGCATGACTTTATGCCATTGTGTACACTCTGCGTGTTAACAATTGTAGTCATCGCTCTGAAATATGTCTGTTAACCTCTACCAACCGGTGATTTTTTCGTGGCGGTCCACAGAAATCTCGGCTTTCTAGAAGTCGACGATTTAGCGCAAAAAACATTTATCGTACGCGCACACGGGAGGCATGACTTCATGACAATATGCACACTCTGCTTGTTAACGTTTGTAGTCATCGCTCTGAAATATCTATGTTTACCTCCACCAAACGGTGAATCTTTGGTGGCGGTCCACAGAAAACTCGGCTCTCTAGAAGTCGGCGATTTAGCGCAAAAAACACTTAGCGCATGCGGATACGGGCGGCATGACTTTATGCCAATGTGCACACTCTGCGTGTTAACAAGTGTAGTCACCGCCCTGCAATATCTCTGTTTACCTCTACCGACGGGTGATTCTTTCGTGGCGGTCCACAGAAAACCCTGGTTTCTATAACTCGACGATTTAGCGCAAAAAACACTTAGCGCACGCGCATACGGGCGACATGACTTTATTTCATTGTGTACACTTTGCAAGTTAACAATTGTAGTCATCGCTCTGAAATATCTCGGTTTACCTCTACCAACCGGTGATTCTTTCGTGGCGGTCCACAGAAAACTCGGCTTTCTAGAACTCGACGATTTGCGAAAAAAAAAATCTTAGCTCGCGCGCACACGAGCGCCATGACTTTATGCCAATGTGCACACTCTGCGTGTTAACAAGTGAAGTCACCGCTCTGCAATATCTCTGTTTACCTCTACCGACCTGTGATTCTTTCGTGGCGGTCCACAGAAAACCCGGGTTTCTATAACTCGACGATTTAGACCAAAAAAACTTAGCTTACGCGCGCACGAGCGGCATGACTTTGTGACAAAGTGCACATTCTGCCTGTTAACCATTGCAGTCACCGCTCTGATATATCTCTGTTTGGCTCTACCAAACGGTGATTCTTTCGTGGCCGTACCGCAGAATACTCAGCTCTCTAGAAGTCGACGATTTAGCGCAAAAGAACACCTAGCGCACGCGCGCACGGGTGGCATGATTTTATGCCATTCTGTACACTCTGCGTGTTAACAATTGTAGTCATCGCTCTGAAATATGTCTGTTAACTCTACCAACCGGTGATTTTTTCGTGGCGGTCCACAGAAATCGCGGCTTTCTAGAAGTCGACGACATAGCGCAAAAAACATTTATCGCACGCGCACACGAGCGGCATGACTTTATGCCAATGTGCAAATTCTGTGTGTTAACAATTGTAGTCACCGCTCTCAAATATCTCTGTTTACCTATACAAACCGGTGATTCTTTCGTGGTGTTCCACAGAAAACTCTGCTCTAGAAGTCGACGATTTAGCGCAAAAGCACTTAGCGCACGCGCACACGGGCGGCCAGACTTTATGCCAATGTGCACACTCTGCGTGTTAACAATTGTAGTCACCGCTCTGAAATATCTCTGTTTACCTATACCAACCGGTGATTTTTTCGTGGCGGTCCACAGAAATCTCGGCTCTCTAGAAGCCGGCGATTTAGCGCAAAAAACACTTATCTTACGCCCACACGAGCGGCATGACTTTATGCCAATGTGCACATTCTGTGTGTTAACAATTGTAGTCACCGCTCTCAAATATCTCTGTTTACCTATACAAACCGGTGATTCTTTCGTGGCGGTCCACAGAAAATTCGGCCTTCTAGAAGTCAACGATTTAGCGCAAAAAACACTTAGCTCATGCGCACACGAGCGGCATGACTTTATGCCAATGTGCACACTCTGCGTGTTAACAAGTGAAGTCACCGCTCTGCAATATCTCTGTTTACCTCTACCGACCTGTGATTCTTTCGTGGCTGTCTACAGAAAACCCGGGTTTCTATATCTCGACGATCTAGAGCAAAAAAAAACTTAGCTTAGGCGCGCACAAGCGGCATGACTTTGTGACAATGTGCACACTCTGCCTGTTAACCATTGCAGTCGCCGCTCTGAAATATGTCTGTTTGGCTCTACCAAACGGTGATTCTTTCCTGGCGGTACCACAGAAAACTCAGCTCTCTAGAAGTCGACGATTTAGCGCAAAAAAAACACCTAGCGCACGCGCGCACGGGTGGCATGACTTTATGCCATTGTGTACAATCTGCGTGTTAACAATTGTAGTCATCGCTCTGAAATATGTCTGTTAACCTCTACCAACCGGTGATTTTTTCGTGGCGGTCCACAGAAATCTCGGCTTTCTAGAAGTCGACGATTTAGCGCAAAAAACATTTATCGTACGCGCACACGGGAGGCATGACTTCATGACAATATGCACACTCTGTTTGTTAACATTTGTAGTCATCGCTCTGAAATATGTATGTTTACCTCTACCAACCGGTGATGCTTTGGTGGCGGTCCACAGAACACTCGGCTCTCTAGAAATCGGCGATTTAGCGGAATAAACACCTAGCTTACGCGTACACGAGCGGCATGACTTTATGCCAATGTACACACTCTGCGTGTTAGCAAGTGTAGTCACCGCTCTGCAATATCTCTGTTTACCTCTACCGACCTGTGATTCTTTCGTGGCGGTCCGCAGAAAACCCGGGTTTCTATAACTCGACGATTTAGCGCAAAAAAAAACTTAGCTTACGCGTACACGGGCGGCATGAGTTTATGCCAATGTGCACACTCTGCGTGTTAACAATTGTAGTCATAGCTCTCAAATATCTCTGTTTACCTATAGAAACCGGTGATTCTTTCGTGGTGTTCCACAGAAAACTCGGCTCTAGAAGTCGACGATTTAGCGCAAAAGCACATAGCGCACGCGCACACGGGCGGCCAGACTTTATGCCAATGTGCACACTCTGCCTGTTAACAATTGTAGTCACCGCTCTGAAATATCTCTGTTTAGCTATACCAACCGGTGATTTTTTCGTGGCGGTCCACAGAAAACCCGGGTTTCTATAACTCGACGATTTAGCGCAAAAAAAAACATACCTTACGCGCGCACGAGCGGCATGACTTTGTGACAATGTGCATACTCTGCCTGTTAACCATTGCAGTCACCGCTGTGAAATATGTCTGTTTGGCACTACCAAACGGTGATTCTTTCGTGGCGGTACCACAGAAAACTCAGCTCTCTAGAAGTCGGCGATTTAGCGCAAAAGAACACCTAGCGCACGCGCGCACGGGTGGCATGACTTTATGCCATTCTGTACACTCTGCGTGTTAACAATTGTAGTCATCGCTCTGAAATATGTCTGTTAACCTCTACCAACCGGTGATTTTTTCGTGGCGGTCCACAGAAATCTCGGCTTTCTAGAAGTCGACGATTTAGCGCAAAAAACATTTATCGTACGCGCACACGAGAGGCATGACTTCATGACAATATGCACACTCTGCTTGTTAACATTTGTAGTCATCGCTCTGAAATATCTATGTTTACCTCTACCAACCGGTGAATCTTTGGTGGCGGTCGACAGAAAACCCTGGTTTCTATAACTCTACGATTTAGCGCAAAAAACACTTAGCGCACGCGCACACGAGCGGCGTGAATTTATGCCAATGTGCACATTCTGCGTGTTAACAATTGTAGTTACCGCTCTGAAATATCTGTGTTTACCTCTACATACCGGCGATTCTTTCGTGGCGTTCCTCAGAAAACTCGGCTTTCTAGAACTCGACGATTTAGCGAAAAAAAAAACTTAGCTCGTGCGCACACGAGCGGCGTGAATTTATGCCAATGTGCACATTCTGCGTGTTAACAATTGCAGTTACCGCTCTGAAATATCTGTGTTTACCTCTACATACCGGCGATTCTTTCGTGGTGTTCCACAGAAAACTCGGCTCTAGAAGTCGACGATTTAGCGCAAAAGCACATAGCGCACGCGCACACGGGCGGCCAGACTTTATGCCAATGTGCACACTCTGCCTGTTAACAATTGTAGTCACCGCTCTGAAATATCTCTGTTTAGCTATACCAACCGGTGATTTTTTCGTGGCGGTCCACAGAAAACCCGGGTTTCTATAACTCGACGATTTAGCGCAAAAAAAAAACTTAGCTTACGCGCGCACGAGCGGCATGACTTTGTGACAATGTGCATACTCTGCCTGTTAACCATTGCAGTCACCGCTGTGAAATATGTCTGTTTGGCACTACCAAACGGTGATTCTTTCGTGGCGGTACCACAGAAAACTCAGCTCTCTAGAAGTCGACGATTTAGCGCAAAAGGACACCTAGCGCACGCGCGCACGGGTGGCATGACTTTATGCCATTCTGTACACTCTGCGTGTTAACAATTGTAGTCATCGCTCTGAAATATGTCTGTTAACCTCTACCAACCGGTGATTTTTTCGTGGCGGTCCACAGAAATCTCGGCTTTCTAGAAGTCGACGATTTAGCGCAAAAAACATTTATCGTACGCGCACACGAGAGGCATGAATTCATGACAATATGCACACTCTGCTTGTTAACATTTGTAGTCATCGCTCTGAATTATCTATGTTTACCTCTACCAACCGGTGAATCTTTGGTGGCGGTCCACAGAAAACCCTGGTTTCTATAACTCTACGATTTAGCGCAAAAAACACTTAGCGCACGCGCACACGGGCGGCATGACTTGATTTCATTGTGTACACTCTGCAAGTTAACAATTGTAGTCATCGCTCTGAAATATCTCGGTTTACCTCTACCAACCGGTGATTCTTTCGTGGCGTTCCTCAGAAAACTCGGCTTTCTAGAACTCGACGATTTAGCGAAAAAAAAAAACTTAGCTCGTGCGCACACGAGCGGCGTGAATTTATGCCAATTTGCACATTCTGCGTGTTAACAATTGTAGTTACCGCTCTGAAATATCTGTGTTTACCTCTACATACCGGCGATTCTTTCGTGGCGGTCCTCAGAAAATTCGGCCTACTAGAAGTCAACGATTTAGCGCAAAAAACACTTAGCTCATGCGCACACGAGCGGCATGACTTTATTCCAATGTGCACACTCTGCGTGTTAACAAGTGAAGTCACCGCTCTGCAATATCTCTGTTTACCTCTACCGACCTGTGATTCTTTCGTGGCGGTCCACAGAAAACCCGGGTTTCTAGAACTCGACGATTTAGCGCAAAAAACACTTAGCGCACGCGCACACGGGCGGCATGACTTCATGCCATTGTGTACACTCTGCGTGTTAACAATAATAGTCATCGCTCTGAAATATCTCGGTTTACCTCTACCAACCGGTGATTCTTTCGTGGCAGTCCTCAGAAAACTCGGCTTTCTAGAACTCGACGATTTAGCGAAAAAAAAACGTAGCTCACGCGCACACGAGCGGCGTGACTTTATGCCAATGTGCACACTCTGCGTGTTAACAAGTGTAGTCACCGCTCTGCAATATCTCTGTTTACCTCTACCGACCTGTGATTCTTTCGTGGCGGTCCACAGAAAACCCGGGTTTCTATAACTCGACGATTTAGCGCAAAAAAAACTTAGCTTACGCGCGCACGAGCGGCATGACTTTGTGACAATGTGCACACTCTGCCTGTTAACCATTGCAGTCACCGCTGTGAAATATGTCTGTTTGGCTCTACCAAACGGTGATTCTTTCGTGGCGGTACCACAGAAAACTCAGCTCTCTAGAAGTCGACGATTTAGCGCAAAAAAACACCTAGCGCATGCGCGCACGGGTGGCATGACTTTGTGCCATTGTGTACACTCTGCGTGTTAACAATTGTAGTCATCGCTCTGAAATATGTCTGTTAACCTCTACCAAGCGGTGATTTTTTCGTGGCGGTCCACAGAAATCTCGGCTTTCTAGAAGTCGACGATTTAGCGCAAAAAACATTTATCGTACGCGCACACGGGAGGCATGACTTGATGAAAATATGCACACTCTGCTTGTTAACATTTGTAATCATCGCTCTGAAATATCTATGTTTACCTCTACCAACCGGTGATTCTTTGGTGGCGGTCCACAGAACACTCGGCTCTCTAGAAGTCGGCGATGTAGCGCAAAAAACACTTAGCGCATGCGCACACAGGCGGCATGACTTTATGCCAATGTGCACACTCTGCGTGTTAACAATTGTAGTTACCGCTCTGAAATATCTCTGTTTACCTCTACATACGGTGATTCTTTCGTGGCGGTCCACAGAAAAGTCGGCTTTCTAGAACTCGACGATTTAGCGAAAAAAAAAACTTAGCTCGCGCGCACACGTGCGGCGTGAATTTATGCCAATGTGCACACTCTGCTTGTTAACAATTGTGGTCATCGCTCTGAAATATCTCTGTTAATCTCTACCAACCGGTGATTTTTTCGTGGCGGTCCACAGAAATCTCGGCTTTCTAGAACTCGACGATTTAGCGAAAAAAAACTTGGCTCGCGCGCACACGAGCGGCGTGAATTTATGCCAACGTGCGCACTCTGCGTGTTAACAATTGTGGTCATCGCTCTGAAATATCTCTGTTTACCTATACAAACCGGTGATTCTTTCGTGGTGTTCCACAGAAAACTCGGCTCTAGAAGTCGACGATTTAGCGCAAAAGCACTTAGCGCACGCGCACACGGGCGGCCAGACTTTATGCCAATGTGCACACTCGGCGTGTTAACAATTGTAGTCACCGCTCTGAAATATCTCTGTTTACCTATACCAACCGGTGATTTTTTCGTGGCGGTCCACAGAAAATTCGGCCTTCTAGAAGTCAACGATTTAGCGCAAAAAACACTTAGCTCATGCGCACACGAGCGGCATGACTTTATGCCAATGTGCACACTCTGCGTGTTAACAAGTGATGTCACCGCTCTGCAATATCTCTGTTTACCTCTACCGACCTGTGATTCTTTCGTGGCGGTCCACAGAAAACCCGGGTTTCTATAACTCGACGATCTAGAGCAAAAAAAAAACTTAGCTTAGGCGCGCACAAGCGGCATGACTTTGTGACAATGTGCACACTCTGCCTGTTAACCATTGCAGTCGCCGCTCTGAAATATGTCTGTTTGGCTCTACCAAACGGTGATTCTTTCCTGGCGGTACCACAGAAAACTCAGCTCTCTAGAAGTCGACGATTTAGCGCAAAAAAACACCTAGCGCACGCGCGCACGGGTGGCATGACTTTATGCCATTGTGTACACTCTGCGTGTTAACAATTGTAGTCATCGCTCTGAAATATGTCTGTTAACCTCGACCAACCGGTGATTTTTTCGTGGCGGTCCACAGAAATCTCGGCTTTCTAGAAGTCGACGATTTAGCGCAAAAAACATTTATCGTACGCGCACACGGGAGGCATGACTTCATGAAAATATGCACACACTGCTTGTTAACATTTGTAGTCATCGCTCTGAAATATCTATGTTTACCTCTACCAACCGGTGATTCTTTGGTGGCGGTCCACAGAACACTCGGCTCTCTAGAAGTCGGCGATTTAGCGGAATAAACACCTAGCTTACGCGTACACGAGCGGCATGACTTTCTGCCAATGTACACACTCTGCGTGTTAGCAAGTGTAGTCACCGCTCTGCAATATCTCTGTTTACCTCTACCGACCTGTGATTCTTTCGTGGCGGTCCACAGAAAACCCGGGTTTCTATAACTCGACGATTTAGCGCAAAAAAAACTTAGCTTACGCGTACACGGGCGGCATGAGTTTATGCCAATGTGCACACTCTGCGTGTTAACAATTGTAGTCATAGCTCTCAAATATCTCTGTTTACCTATACAGACCGGTGATTCTTTCGTGGTGTTCCACAGAAAACTCGGCTCTAGAAGCCGACGATTTAGCGCAAAAGCACATAGCGCACGCGCACACGGGCGGCCAGACTTTATGCCAATGTGCACACTCTGCGTGTTAACAAGTGAAGTCACCGCTCTGCAATATCTCTGTTTACCTCTACCGACCTGTGATTCTTTCGTGGCGGTCCACAGAAAACCCGGGTTTCTATAACTCGACGATTTAGACCAAAAAAACTTAGCTTACGCGCGCACGAGCGGCATGACTTTGTGACAATGTGCACATTCTGCCTGTTAACCATTGCAGTCACCGCTCTGAAATATCTCTGTTTGGCTCTACCAAACGGTGATTCTTTCGTGGCGGTACCGCAGAAAACTCAGCTCTCTAGAAGTCGACGACTTAGCGCAAAAAACACTTAGCGCACGCGCACACGGGCGGCATGACTTCATGCCATTGTGTACACTCTGCTTGTTAACAATTGTAGTCATCGCTCTGAAATATCTCGGTTTACCTCTACCAACCGGTGATTCTTTCGTGGTGGTCCACAGAAAACTCGGCTTTCTAGAAGTCGACGATTTAGCGCAAAAAACACTTAGCGCACGCGCACACGGGCGGCATGACTTCATGCCATTGTGTACACTCTGCGTGTTAACAATTGTAGTCATAGCTCTCAAATATCTCTGTTTACCTATACAAACCGGTGATTCTTTCGTGGTGTTCCACAGAAAACTCGGCTCTAGAAGTCGACGATTTAGCGCAAAAGCACATAGCGCACGCGCACACGGGCGGCCAGACTTTATGCCAATGTGCACACTCTGCGTGTTAGCAATTGTAGTCACCGCTCTGAAATATCTCTGTTTAGCTATACCAACCGGTGATTTTTTCGTGGCGGTCCACAGAAAACCCGGGTTACTATAACTCGACGATTTAGCGCAAAAAAAAACTTAGCTTACGCGCGCACGAGCGGCATGACTTTGTGACAATGTGCACACTCTCCCTGTTAACCATTGCAGTCACCGCTGTGAAATATGTCTGTTTGGCACTACCAAACGGTGATTCTTTCGTGGCGGTACCACAGAAAACTCAGCTCTCTAGAAGTCGACGATTTAGCGCAAAAGAACACCTAGCGCACGCGCGCACGGGTGGCATGACTTTATGCCATTCTGTACACTCTGCGTGTTAACAATTGTAGTCATCGCTCTGAAATATGTCTGTTAACCTCTACCAACCGGTGATTTTTTCGTGGCGGTCCACAGAAATCTCGGCTCTCTAGAAGCCGGCGAGTTAGCGCAAAAAACACTTAGCTTACGCGCACACGAGCGGCATGACTTTATGCCAATGTACACACTCTGCGTGTTAACAATTGTAGTTACCGCTCTGCAATATCTCTGATTACCTCTACCGACCTGTGATTCTTTCGTGGCGGTCCACAGAAAACCCGGGTTTCTATAACTCGACGATTTAGCGCAAAAAAAACTTAGCTTACGCGTACACGGGCGGCATGAGTTTATGCCAATGTGCACACTCTGCGTGTTAACAATTGTAGTCATAGCTCTCAAATATCTCTGTTTACCTATACAAACCGGTGATTCTTTCGTGGCGGTCCACAGAAAACCGGGGTTTCTATAACTCGACGATTTAGACCAAAAAAAAAACTTAGCTTACGCGCGCACGAGCGGCATGACTTTGAGACAATGTGCACACTCTGCCTGTAAACCATTGCAGTCACCGCTCGGAAATATCTCTGTTTGGCTCTACCAAACGGTGATTCTTTCGTGGCGGTACCGCAGAAAACTCAGCTCTCTAGAAGTCGACGATGTAGCGCAAAAAACACTTAGCGCACGCGCACACGGGCGGCATGACTTCATGCCAATGTGCACACACTGCGTGTTAACAATTGTGGTCATCGCTCTGAAATATCTCTGTTAACCTCTATCAACCGGTGATTTCTTCGTGGCGGTCCACAGAAATCTCCGCTTTCTAGAAGTCGACCATTTAGCGCAAAAAAAATTTATCGCACGCGCACACGAGCGGCATACCTTTATGCCAATGTGCACATTCTGCGTGTTAACAATTGTAGTCACCGCGCTCAAATATCTCTGTTTACCTATACAAACCGGCGATTCTTTCGTGGTGTTCCACAGAAAACTGGGCTCTAGAAGTCGACGATTTAGCGCAAAAGCACATAGCGCACGCGCACACGGGCGGCCAGACATTATGCCAATGTACACACTCTGCGTGTTAACAATTGTAGTCATCGCTCTGAAATATGTCTGTTAACCTCTACCAAACGGTGATATTTTCGTGGCGGTCCACAGAAATCTCGGCTTTCTAGAAGTCGACGATTTAGCGCAAAAAACATTTATCGAACGCGCACACGGGAGGCATGACTTGATGAAAATATGCACACTCTGCTTGTTAACATTGGTAATCATCGCTCTGAAATATCTATGTTTACCTCTACCAACCGGTGATTCTTTGGTGGCGGTCCATAGAACACTCGGCTCTCTAGAAGTCGGCGATGTAGCGCAAAAAACACTTAGCGCATGCGCACACAGGCGGCATGACTTTATGCCAATGTGCACACTCTGCGTGTTAACAATTGTAGTTACCGCTCTGAAATATCTCTGTTTGCCTCTACATACGGTGATTCTTTCGTGGCGGTCCACAGAAAACTCGGCTTTCTAGAACTCGACGATTTAGCGAAAAAAAAACTTAGCTCGCGCGCACACGAGCGGCGTGAATTTATGCCAATGTGCACACTCTGCGTGTTAACAATTGTGGTCATCGCTCTGAAATATCTCTGTTAACCTCTACCAACCGGTGATTTTATCGTGGCGGTCCACAGAAATCTCGGCTTTCCAGAACTCGACGATTTAGCGAAAAAAAACTTGGCTCGCGCGCACACGAGCGGCGTGAATTTATGCCAATGTGCACACTCTGCGTGTTAACAATTGTGGTCATCGCTCTGAAATATCTGTTAACCTCTACCAACCGGTGATTTTTTCGTGGCGGTCCACAGAAATCTCGGCTTTCTAGAAGTCGACGACATAGCGCAAAAAACATTTATCGCACGCGCACACGAGCGGCATGACTTTATGCCAATGTGCACATTCTGTGTGTTAACAATTGTAGTCACCGCTCTCAAATATCTCTGTTTACCTATACAAACCGGTGATTCTTTCGTGGTCTTCCACAGAAAACTCTGCTCTAGAAGTCGACGATTTAGCGCAAAAGCACTTAGCGCACGCGCACACGGGCGGCCAGACTTTAAGCCAATGTGCACACTCTGCGTGTTAACAATTGTAGTCACCGCTCTGAAATATCTCTGTTTACCTATACCAACCGGTGATTTTTTCGTGGCGGTCCACAGGAATCTCGGCTCTCTAGAAGCCGGCGATTTAGCGCAAAAAACACTTATCTTACGCGCACACGAGCGGCATGACTTTATGCCAATGTGCACATTCTGTGTGTTAACAATTGTAGTCACCGCTCTCAAATATCTCTGTTTACCTATACAAACCGGTGATTCTTTCGTGGCGGTCCACAGAAAATTCGACCTTCTAGAAGTCAACGATTTAGCGCAAAAAACACTTAGCTCATGCGCACACGAGCGGCATGACTTTATGCCAATGTGCATACTCTGCGTGTTAACAAGTGAAGTCACCGCTCTGCAATATCTCTGTTTACCTCTACCGACCTGTGATTCTTTCGTGGCTGTCCACAGAAAACCCGGGTTTCTATAACTCGACGATCTAGAGCAAAAAAAAACTTAGCTTAGGCGCGCACAAGCGGCATGACTTTGTGACAATGTGCACACTCTGCCTGTTAACCATTGCAGTCGCCGCTCTGAAATATGTCTGTTTGGCTCTACCAAACGGTGATTCTTTCCTGGCGGTACCACAGAAAACTCAGCTCTCTAGAAGTCGACGATTTAGCGCAAAAAAACACCTAGCGCACGCGCGCACGGGTGGCATGACTTTATGCCATTGTGTACACTCTGCGTGTTAACAATTGTAGTCATCGCTCTGAAATATGTCTGTTAACCTCTACCAACCGGTGATTTTTTCGTGGCGGTCCACAGAAATCTCGGCTTTCTAGAAGTCGACGATTTAGCGCAAAAAACATTTATCGTACGCGCACACGGGAGGCATGACTTCATGACAATATGCACACTCTGCTTGTTAACGTTTGTAGTCATCGCTCTGAAATATCTATGTTTACCTCCACCAAACGGTGAATCTTTGGTGGCGGTCCACAGAAAACTCGGCTCTCTAGAAGTCGGCGATTTAGCGCAAAAAACACTTAGCGCATGCGGATACGGGCGGCATGACTTTATGCCAATGTGCACACTCTGCGTGTTAACAAGTGTAGTCACCGCCCTGCAATATCTCTGTTTACCTCTACCGACGGGTGATTCTTTCGTGGCGGTCCACAGAAAACCCTGGTTTCTATAACTCGACGATTTAGCGCAAAAAACACTTAGCGCACGCGCATACGGGCGACATGACTTTATTTCATTGTGTACACTTTGCAAGTTAACAATTGTAGTCATCGCTCTGAAATATCTCGGTTTACCTCTACCAACCGGTGATTCTTTCGTGGCGGTCCACAGAAAACTCGGCTTTCTAGAACTCGACGATTTGCGAAAAAAAAAATCTTAGCTCGCGCGCACACGAGCGCCATGACTTTATGCCAATGTGCACACTCTGCGTGTTAACAAGTGAAGTCACCGCTCTGCAATATCTCTGTTTACCTCTACCGACCTGTGATTCTTTCGCGGCGGTCCACAGAAAACCCGGGTTTCTATAACTCGACGATTTAGACCAAAAAAACTTAGCTTACGCGCGCACGAGCGGCATGACTTTGTGACAAAGTGCACATTCTGCCTGTTAACCATTGCAGTCACCGCTCTGATATATCTCTGTTTGGCTCTACCAAACGGTGATTCTTTCGTGGCCGTACCGCAGAATACTCAGCTCTCTAGAAGTCGACGATTTAGCGCAAAAGAACACCTAGCGCACGCGCGCACGGGTGGCATGATTTTATGCCATTCTGTACACTCTGCGTGTTAACAATTGTAGTCATCGCTCTGAAATATGTCTGTTAACTCTACCAACCGGTGATTTTTTCGTGGCGGTCCACAGAAATCTCGGCTTTCTAGAAGTCGACGACATAGCGCAAAAAACATTTATCGCACGCGCACACGAGCGGCATGACTTTATGCCAATGTGCAAATTCTGTGTGTTAACAATTGTAGTCACCGCTCTCAAATATCTCTGTTTACCTATACAAACCGGTGATTCTTTCGTGGTGTTCCACAGAAAACTCTGCTCTAGAAGTCGACGATTTAGCGCAAAAGCACTTAGCGCACGCGCACACGGGCGGCCAGACTTTATGCCAATGTGCACACTCTGCGTGTTAACAATTGTAGTCACCGCTCTGAAATATCTCTGTTTACCTATACCAACCGGTGATTTTTTCGTGGCGGTCCACAGAAATCTCGGCTCTCTAGAAGCCGGCGATTTAGCGCAAAAAACACTTATCTTACGCGCACACGAGCGGCATGACTTTATGCCAATGTGCACATTCTGTGTGTTAACAATTGTAGTCACCGCTCTCAAATATCTCTGTTTACCTATACAAACCGGTGATTCTTTCGTGGCGGTCCACAGAAAATTCGGCCTTCTAGAAGTCAACGATTTAGCGCAAAAAACACTTAGCTCATGCGCACACGAGCGGCATGACTTTATGCCAATGTGCACACTCTGCGTGTTAACAAGTGAAGTCACCGCTCTGCAATATCTCTGTTTACCTCTACCGACCTGTGATTCTTTCGTGGCTGTCTACAGAAAACCCGGGTTTCTATATCTCGACGATCTAGAGCAAAAAAAAACTTAGCTTAGGCGCGCACAAGCGGCATGACTTTGTGACAATGTGCACACTCTGCCTGTTAACCATTGCAGTCGCCGCTCTGAAATATGTCTGTTTGGCTCTACCAAACGGTGATTCTTTCCTGGCGGTACCACAGAAAACTCAGCTCTCTAGAAGTCGACGATTTAGCGCAAAAAAAACACCTAGCGCACGCGCGCACGGGTGGCATGACTTTATGCCATTGTGTACAATCTGCGTGTTAACAATTGTAGTCATCGCTCTGAAATATGTCTGTTAACCTCTACCAACCGGTGATTTTTTCGTGGCGGTCCACAGAAATCTCGGCTTTCTAGAAGTCGACGATTTAGCGCAAAAAACATTTATCGTACGCGCACACGGGAGGCATGACTTCATGACAATATGCACACTCTGTTTGTTAACATTTGTAGTCATCGCTCTGAAATATGTATGTTTACCTCTACCAACCGGTGATGCTTTGGTGGCGGTCCACAGAACACTCGGCTCTCTAGAAATCGGCGATTTAGCGGAATAAACACCTAGCTTACGCGTACACGAGCGGCATGACTTTATGCCAATGTACACACTCTGCGTGTTAGCAAGTGTAGTCACCGCTCTGCAATATCTCTGTTTACCTCTACCGACCTGTGATTCTTTCGTGGCGGTCCGCAGAAAACCCGGGTTTCTATAACTCGACGATTTAGCGCAAAAAAAAACTTAGCTTACGCGTACACGGGCGGCATGAGTTTATGCCAATGTGCACACTCTGCGTGTTAACAATTGTAGTCATAGCTCTCAAATATCTCTGTTTACCTATAGAAACCGGTGATTCTTTCGTGGTGTTCCACAGAAAACTCGGCTCTAGAAGTCGACGATTTAGCGCAAAAGCACATAGCGCACGCGCACACGGGCGGCCAGACTTTATGCCAATGTGCACACTCTGCCTGTTAACAATTGTAGTCACCGCTCTGAAATATCTCTGTTTAGCTATACCAACCGGTGATTTTTTCGTGGCGGTCCACAGAAAACCCGGGTTTCTATAACTCGACGATTTAGCGCAAAAAAAAACATACCTTACGCGCGCACGAGCGGCATGACTTTGTGACAATGTGCATACTCTGCCTGTTAACCATTGCAGTCACCGCTGTGAAATATGTCTGTTTGGCACTACCAAACGGTGATTCTTTCGTGGCGGTACCACAGAAAACTCAGCTCTCTAGAAGTCGGCGATTTAGCGCAAAAGAACACCTAGCGCACGCGCGCACGGGTGGCATGACTTTATGCCATTCTGTACACTCTGCGTGTTAACAATTGTAGTCATCGCTCTGAAATATGTCTGTTAACCTCTACCAACCGGTGATTTTTTCGTGGCGGTCCACAGAAATCTCGGCTTTCTAGAAGTCGACGATTTAGCGCAAAAAACATTTATCGTACGCGCACACGAGAGGCATGACTTCATGACAATATGCACACTCTGCTTGTTAACATTTGTAGTCATCGCTCTGAAATATCTATGTTTACCTCTACCAACCGGTGAATCTTTGGTGGCGGTCGACAGAAAACCCTGGTTTCTATAACTCTACGATTTAGCGCAAAAAACACTTAGCGCACGCGCACACGAGCGGCGTGAATTTATGCCAATGTGCACATTCTGCGTGTTAACAATTGTAGTTACCGCTCTGAAATATCTGTGTTTACCTCTACATACCGGCGATTCTTTCGTGGCGTTCCTCAGAAAACTCGGCTTTCTAGAACTCGACGATTTAGCGAAAAAAAAACTTAGCTCGTGCGCACACGAGCGGCGTGAATTTATGCCAATGTGCACATTCTGCGTGTTAACAATTGTAGTTACCGCTCTGAAATATCTGTGTTTACCTCTACATACCGGCGATTCTTTCGTGGTGTTCCACAGAAAACTCGGCTCTAGAAGTCGACGATTTAGCGCAAAAGCACATAGCGCACGCGCACACGGGCGGCCAGACTTTATGCCAATGTGCACACTCTGCCTGTTAACAATTGTAGTCACCGCTCTGAAATATCTCTGTTTAGCTATACCAACCGGTGATTTTTTCGTGGCGGTCCACAGAAAACCCGGGTTTCTATAACTCGACGATTTAGCGCAAAAAAAAAACTTAGCTTACGCGCGCACGAGCGGCATGACTTTGTGACAATGTGCATACTCTGCCTGTTAACCATTGCAGTCACCGCTGTGAAATATGTCTGTTTGGCACTACCAAACGGTGATTCTTTCGTGGCGGTACCACAGAAAACTCAGCTCTCTAGAAGTCGACGATTTAGCGCAAAAGGACACCTAGCGCACGCGCGCACGGGTGGCATGACTTTATGCCATTCTGTACACTCTGCGTGTTAACAATTGTAGTCATCGCTCTGAAATATGTCTGTTAACCTCTACCAACCGGTGATTTTTTCGTGGCGGTCCACAGAAATCTCGGCTTTCTAGAAGTCGACGATTTAGCGCAAAAAACATTTATCGTACGCGCACACGAGAGGCATGAATTCATGACAATATGCACACTCTGCTTGTTAACATTTGTAGTCATCGCTCTGAAATATCTATGTTTACCTCTACCAACCGGTGAATCTTTGGTGGCGGTCCACAGAAAACCCTGGTTTCTATAACTCTACGATTTAGCGCAAAAAACACTTAGCGCACGCGCACACGGGCGGCATGACTTGATTTCATTGTGTACACTCTGCAAGTTAACAATTGTAGTCATCGCTCTGAAATATCTCGGTTTACCTCTACCAACCGGTGATTCTTTCGTGGCGTTCCTCAGAAAACTCGGCTTTCTAGAACTCGACGATTTAGCGAAAAAAAAAACTTAGCTCGTGCGCACACGAGCGGCGTGAATTTATGCCAATTTGCACATTCTGCGTGTTAACAATTGTAGTTACCGCTCTGAAATATCTGTGTTTACCTCTACATACCGGCGATTCTTTCGTGGCGGTCCTCAGAAAATTCGGCCTACTAGAAGTCAACGATTTAGCGCAAAAAACACTTAGCTCATGCGCACACGAGCGGCATGACTTTATTCCAATGTGCACACTCTGCGTGTTAACAAGTGAAGTCACCGCTCTGCAATATCTCTGTTTACCTCTACCGACCTGTGATTCTTTCGTGGCGGTCCACAGAAAACCCGGGTTTCTAGAACTCGACGATTTAGCGCAAAAAACACTTAGCGCACGCGCACACGGGCGGCATGACTTCATGCCATTGTGTACACTCTGCGTGTTAACAATAATAGTCATCGCTCTGAAATATCTCGGTTTACCTCTACCAACCGGTGATTCTTTCGTGGCAGTCCTCAGAAAACTCGGCTTTCTAGAACTCGACGATTTAGCGAAAAAAAAACGTAGCTCACGCGCACACGAGCGGCGTGACTTTATGCCAATGTGCACACTCTGCGTGTTAACAAGTGTAGTCACCGCTCTGCAATATCTCTGTTTACCTCTACCGACCTGTGATTCTTTCGTGGCGGTCCACAGAAAACCCGGGTTTCTATAACTCGACGATTTAGGGCAAAAAAAACTTAGCTTACGCGCGCACGAGCGGCATGACTTTGTGACAATGTGCACACTCTGCCTGTTAACCATTGCAGTCACCGCTGTGAAATATGTCTGTTTGGCTCTACCAAACGGTGATTCTTTCGTGGCGGTACCACAGAAAACTCAGCTCTCTAGAAGTCGACGATTTAGCGCAAAAAAACACCTAGCGCATGCGCGCACGGGTGGCATGACTTTGTGCCATTGTGTACACTCTGCGTGTTAACAATTGTAGTCATCGCTCTGAAATATGTCTGTTAACCTCTACCAAACGGTGATTTTTTCGTGGCGGTCCACAGAAATCTCGGCTTTCTAGAAGTCGACGATTTAGCGCAAAAAACATTTATCGTACGCGCACACGGGAGGCATGACTTGATGAAAATATGCACACTCTGCTTGTTAACATTTGTAATCATCGCTCTGAAATATCTATGTTTACCTCTACCAACCGGTGATTCTTTGGTGGCGGTCCACAGAACACTCGGCTCTCTAGAAGTCGGCGATGTAGCGCAAAAAACACTTAGCGCATGCGCACACAGGCGGCATGACTTTATGCCAATGTGCACACTCTGCGTGTTAACAATTGTAGTTACCGCTCTGAAATATCTCTGTTTACCTCTACATACGGTGATTCTTTCGTGGCGGTCCACAGAAAAGTCGGCTTTCTAGAACTCGACGATTTAGCGAAAAAAAAAACTTAGCTCGCGCGCACACGTGCGGCGTGAATTTATGCCAATGTGCACACTCTGCTTGTTAACAATTGTGGTCATCGCTCTGAAATATCTCTGTTAATCTCTACCAACCGGTGATTTTTTCGTGGCGGTCCACAGAAATCTCGGCTTTCTAGAACTCGACGATTTAGCGAAAAAAAACTTGGCTCGCGCGCACACGAGCGGCGTGAATTTATGCCAATGTGCGCACTCTGCGTGTTAACAATTGTGGTCATCGCTCTGAAATATCTCTGTTTACCTATACAAACCGGTGATTCTTTCGTGGTGTTCCACAGAAAACTCGGCTCTAGAAGTCGACGATTTAGCGCAAAAGCACTTAGCGCACGCGCACACGGGCGGCCAGACTTTATGCCAATGTGCACACTCGGCGTGTTAACAATTGTAGTCACCGCTCTGAAATATCTCTGTTTACCTATACCAACCGGTGATTTTTTCGTGGCGGTCCACAGAAAATTCGGCCTTCTAGAAGTCAACGATTTAGCGCAAAAAACACTTAGCTCATGCGCACACGAGCGGCATGACTTTATGCCAATGTGCACACTCTGCGTGTTAACAAGTGATGTCACCGCTCTGCAATATCTCTGTTTACCTCTACCGACCTGTGATTCTTTCGTGGCGGTCCACAGAAAACCCGGGTTTCTATAACTCGACGATCTAGAGCAAAAAAAAAACTTAGCTTAGGCGCGCACAAGCGGCATGACTTTGTGACAATGTGCACACTCTGCCTGTTAACCATTGCAGTCGCCGCTCTGAAATATGTCTGTTTGGCTCTACCAAACGGTGATTCTTTCCTGGCGGTACCACAGAAAACTCAGCTCTCTAGAAGTCGACGATTTAGCGCAAAAAAACACCTAGCGCACGCGCGCACGGGTGGCATGACTTTATGCCATTGTGTACACTCTGCGTGTTAACAATTGTAGTCATCGCTCTGAAATATGTCTGTTAACCTCGACCAACCGGTGATTTTTTCGTGGCGGTCCACAGAAATCTCGGCTTTCTAGAAGTCGACGATTTAGCGCAAAAAACATTTAGCGCATGCGGATACGGGCGGCATGACTTTATGCCAATGTGCACACTCTGCGTGTTAACAAGTGTAGTCACCGCTCTGCAATATCTCTGTTTACCTCTACCGACGGGTGATTCTTTCGTGGCGGTCCACAGAAAACCCTGGTTTCTATAACTCGACGATTTAGCGCAAAAAACACTTAGCGCACGCGCACACGGGCGGCATGACTTTATTTCATTGTGTACACCCTGCAAGTTAACAATTGTAGTCATCGCTCTGAAATATCTCGGTTTACCTCTACCAACCGGTGATTCTTTCGTGGCGGTCCACAGAAAACTCGGCTTTCTAGAACTCGACGATTTAGCGAAAAAAAAACTTAGCTCGCGCGCACACGAGCGGCGTGAATTTATGCCAATGTGCACATTCTGCGTGTTAACAATTGTAGTTACCGCTCTGAAATATCTCTGTTTACCTCTACATACCGGCGATTCTTTCGTGGTGGTCCACAGAAAATTCGGCCTTCTAGAAGTCAACGATTTAGCGCAAAAAACACTTAGCTCATGCGCACAGGAGCGGCATGACTTTATGCCAATGTGCACACTCTGCGTGTTAACAAGTGAAGTCACCGCTCTGCAATATCTCTGTTTACCTCTACCGACCTGTGATTCTTTCGTGGCGGTCCACAGAAAACCCGGGTTTCTATAACTCGACGATTTAGACCAAAAAAACTTAGCTTACGCGCGCACGAGCGGCATGACTTTGTGACAATGTGCACATTCTGCCTGTTAACCATTGCAGTCACCGCTCTGAAATATCTCTGTTTGGCTCTACCAAACGGTGATTCTTTCGTGGCGGTACCGCAGAAAACTCAGCTCTCTAGAAGTCGACGATTTAGCGCAAAAAACACTTAGCGCACGCGCACACGGGCGGCATGACTTCATGCCATTGTGTACACTCTGCGTGTTAACAATTGTCGTCATCGCTCTGAAATATCTCGGTTTACCTCTACCAACCGGTGATTCTTTCGTGGCGGTCCACAGAAAACTCGGCTTTCTAGAACTCGACGATTTAGCGAAAAAAAAACTTATCTCACGCGCACACGAGCGGCGTGACTTTATGCCAATGTGCACACTCTGTGTGTTACCAATTGTGGTCATCGCTCTGAAATATCTCTGTTAACCTCTACCAAACGGTCATTCTTTCGTGGCGGTACCGCAGAAAACTCAGCTCTCTAGAAGTCGACGATTTAGCGCAAAAAACACTTAGCGCACGCGCACACGGGTGGCATGACTTCATGCCATTGTGTACACTCTGCGTGTTAACAATTGTAGTCATCGCTCTGAAATATGTCTGTTAACTTCTACCAACCGCTGATTTTTTTGTGGCGATCCACAGAAATCTCGGCTTTCTAGAAGTCGACGATTTAGCGCAAAAAACATTTATCGCACGCGCACACGAGCGGCGTGACTTTATGCCAAAGTGCACACTCTGCGTGTTAACAATTGTGGTCATCGCTCTGAAATATCTCTGTTAACCTCTACCAACCGGTGATTTTTTCGTGGCGGTCCACAGAAATTTCGGCTTTCTAGAAGTCGACAATTTAGCGCAAAAAACATTTATCGCACGCGCACACGAGCGGCATACCTTTATGCCAACGTGCACATTCTGCGTGTTAACAATTGTAGTCACCGCCCTCAAATATCTCTGTTTACCTATACAAACCGGTGATTCCTACGTGGTGTTCCACAGAAAACTCGGCTCTAGAAGTCGACGATTTAGCGCAAAAGCACATAGCTTACGCGCACACGAGCGGCATGACTTTATGCCAATGTACACACTCTGCGTGTTAACAATTGTAGTTACCGCTCTGAAATACCTCTGTTTACTTCTACATACCGGTGATTCTTTCGTGGCGGTCCACACAAAATTCGGCCTTCTAGAAGTCAACGATTTAGCGCAAAAAACACTTAGCTCATGCGCACACGAGCGGCATGACTTTACGCCAATGTGCACACTCTGCGTGTTAACAAGTGTAGTCACCGCTCTGCAATATCTCTGTTTACCTCTACCGACCTGTGATTCTTTCGTGGCGGTCCACAGAAAACCCGGGTTTCTATAACTCGACGATTTAGCGCAAAAAATAACTTAGCTTACGCGCGCACGAGCGGCATGACTTTGTGACAATCTGCACACTCTGCCTATTAACCATTGCAGTCACCGCTGTGAAATATGTTTGTTTGGCTCTACCAAACGGTGATTCTTTCGTGGCGGTACCACAGAAAACTCAGCTCTCTAGAAGTCGACGACATAGCGCAAAAAACACCTAGCGCATGCGCGCACGGGTGGCATGACTTTATGCCATTGTGTACACTCTGCGTGTTAACAATTGTAGTCATCGCTCTGAAATATGTCTGTTAACCTCTACCAACCGGCGAATTTTTCGTGGCGGTCCAAAGAAATCTCGGCTTTCTAGAAGTCGACGATTTAGCGCAAAAACATTTATCGTACGCGCACACGGGAGGCATGACTTCATGATAGTATGCACACTCTGCTTGTTAACATTTGTAGTCATCGCTCCGAAATATCTATGTTTACCTCTACCAACCGGTGATTCTTTCGTGGCGGTCCACAGAACACTCGGCTCTCTAGAAGTCGGCGATGTAGCGCAAAAAACACTTAGCGCATGCGCACACGGGCGGCATGACTTTTTGCCAATGTGCACACTCTGCGTGTTAACAATTGTAGTTACCGCTCTGAAATATCTCTGTTTACCTCTACATACCGGTGATTCTTTCGTGGCGGTCCACAGAAAACTCGGATTTCTAGAACTCGACGATTTAGCGAAAAAAAAAAACTTAGCTCGCGCGCACACGAGCGGCGTGAATTTATGCCAATGTGCACACTCTGCGTGTTAACAATTGTGGTCATCGCTCTGAAATATCTATTGCTAACCTCTACCAACCGGTGATTTTTTCGTGGCGGTCCACAGAAATCTCGGCTTTCTAGAACTCGACGATTTACCGAAAAATATCTTGGCTCGCGCGCACACGAGCGGCGTGAATTTATGCCAATGTGCACACTCTGCGTGTTAACAATTGTGGTCATCGCTCTGAAATATCTCTGTTAACCTCTACCAACCGGTGATTTTGTCGTGGCGGTCCACAGAAATCTCGGCTTTCTAGAAGTCGACGACTTAGCGCAAAAAACATTTATCGCACGCGCACACGAGTGGCATGACTTTATGCCAATGTGCACATTCTGTGTGTTAACAATTGTAGTCACCGCTCTCAAATATCTCTGTTTACCTATACAAACCGGTGATTCTTTCGTGGTGTTCCACAGAAAACTCGGCTCTAGAAGTCGACGATTTAGCGCAAAAGGACTTAGCGCACGCGCACACGGGCGGCCAGACTTTATGCCAATGTGCACACTCTGCGTGTTAACAATTGTAGTCACCGCTCTGAAATATCTCTGTTTACCTATACCAACCGGTGATTTTTTCGTGGCGGTCCACAGAAATCTGGCCTCTCTAGAAGGCGGCGATTTAGCGCAAAAAACACTTAGCTTACGCGCACACGAGCGGCATGACTTTATGTCAATGTACACACTCTGCGTGTTAACAATTGTAGTTACCGCTCTGAAATACCTCTGTTTACCTCTACATACCGGTGATTCTTTCGTGGCGGTCCACAGAAAATTCGGCCTTCTAGAAGTCAACGATTTAGCGCAAAAAACACTTAGCTCATGCGCACACGAGCGGCATGACTTTATGGCAATGTGCACACTCTGCGTGTTAACAACTGTAGTCAGCGCTCTGCAATATCTCTGTTTACCTCTACCGACCTGTGATTCTTTCGTGGCTGTCCACAGAAAACCCGGGTTTCTATAACTCGACGATCTAGAGCAAAAATAACTTAGCTTACGCGCGCACAAGCGGCATGACTTTATGACAATGTGCACACTCTGCCTGTTAACCATTGCAGTCACCGCTCTGAAATATGTCTGTTTGGCTCTACCAACCGGTGATTTTTTCGTGGCGGTCCACAGAAATCTCGGCTTTCTAGAAGTCGACGATTTAGCGCAAAAACATTTATCGTACGCGCACACGGGAGGCATGACTTCATGACAATATGCACACTCTGCTTGTTAAGATTTGTAGTCATCGCTCTGAAATATCTATGTTTACTTCTACCAACCGGTGAATCTTTGGTGGCGGTCCACAGAAAACTCGGCTCTCTAGAAGTCGACGATTTAGCGAAAAAAAAACTTAGCTCGCGCGCACACGAGCGGCGTAAATTTATGCCAATGTGCACATTCTGCGTGTTAAAAATTGTAGTTACCGCTCTGAAATATCTCTGGTTACCTCTACATACCGGTGATTCTTTCGTGGCGGTCCACAGAAAATTCGGCCTTCTAGAAGTCAACGATTTAGCGCAAAAAACACTTAGCTCATGCGCACACGAGCGGCATGACTTTATGCCAATGTGCACACTCTGCGTGTTAACAAGTGAAGTCACCGCTCTGCAATATCTCTGTTTACCTCTACCAAACGGTGATTCTTTCGTGGCGGTACCGCAGAAAACTCAGCTCTCTAGAAGTCGACGATTTAGCGCAAAAAACTCTTAACGCACGCGCACACGGGCGGCATGACTTTATGCCATTGTGTACACTCTGCGTGTTAACAATTGTAGTTATCGCTCTGAAATATGTCTGTTAACCTCTACCAACCGGTGATTTTTTCGTTCCGGTCCACAGAAATCTCGGCTTTCTAGAAGTCGACGATTTAGCGCAAAAAACATTTATCGTACGCGCACACGGGAGGCATGACTTCATGAAAATATGCACACTCTGCTTGTTAACATTTGTAGTCATCGCTCTGAAATATCTATGTTAACCTCTACCAACCGGTGATTTTTTCGTGGCGGTCCACAGAAATCTCGGCTTTCTAGAAGTCGATGACTTAGCGCAAAAAATATTTATCGCACGCGCACACGGGAGGCATGACTTCATGACAATATGCACACTCTGCCTGTTAACCATTGCAGTCACCGCTCTGAAATATCTCTGTTTGGCTCTACTAAACGGTGATTCTTTCGTGGCGGTACCGCAGAAAACTCAGCTCTCTAGAAGTCGACGATTTAGCGCAAAAAACACTTAGCGCACGCGCGCACGGGCGGCATGACTTTATGCCATTGTGTACACTCTGCGTGTTAACAATTGTAGTCATCGCTCTGAAATATCTATTGCTAACCTCTACCAACCGGTGATTTTTTCGTGGCGGTCCACAGAAATCTCGGCTTTCTAGAACTCGACGATTTAGCGAAAAATAACTTGGCTCGCGCGCACACGAGCGGCGTGACTTTATGCCAATGTGCACACTCTGCGTGTTAACAATTGTGGTCATCGCTCTGAAATACCTCTGTTAACCTTTACCAACCGGTGATTTTTTCGTGGCGGTCCACAGAAATTTCGGCTTTCTAGAAGTCGACGATTTAGCGCAAAAAACATTTATCGCACGCGCACACGAGCGGCATACCTTTATGCCAATGTGCACACTCTGCGTGTTAACAATTGTAGTCACCGCTCTCAAATATCTCTGTTTACCTATACAAACCGGTGATTCTTTCGTGGTGTTCCACAGAAAACTCGGCTCTAGAAGTCGACGATTTAGCGCAAAAGCACTTAGCGCACGCGCACATGGGCGGCCAGACTTTATGCCAATGTGCACACTCTGCGTGTTAACAATTGTAGTCACCGCTCTGAAATATCTCTGTTTACCTATACCAACCGGTGATTTTTTCGTGGCGGTCCACAGAAAACTCGGCTCTCTAGAAGTCGGCGATTTAGCGCAAAAAACACTTAGCGCATGCGCACACGGGCGGCATGACTTTATGCCAATGTGCACACTCTGCGTGTTAACAATTGTAGTCATCGCTGGGAAATATGTCTGTTAACCTCTACCAACCGGTGATTTTTTCGTGGCGGTCCACAGAAATCTCGGCTTTCTAGAAGTCGACGATTTAGCACAAAAAACATTTATCGTACGCGCACACGGGAGGCATGACTTCATGAAAATATGCACACTCTGCTTGTTAACATTGGTAGTCATCGCTCTGAAATATCTATGTTTACCTCTACCAACCGGTGATTCTTTGGTGGCGGTCCACAGAACACTCGGCTCTCAAGAAGTCGGCGATGTAGCGCAAAAAACACTTAGCGCATGCGCACACGGGCGGCATGACTTTATGCCAATGTGCACACTCTGCGTGTTAACAATTGAAGTTACCGCTCTGAAATATCTCTGTTTACCTCTACATACCGGTGATTCTTTCGTGGCGGTCCACAGAAAACTCGGCTTTCTAGAACTCGACGATTTAGCGAAAAAAAAACTTAGCTCGCGCGCACACGAGCGGCGTGAATTTATGCCAATGTGCACACTCTGCGTGTTAACAATTGTGGTCATAGCTCTGAAATATCTCTGTTAACCTCTACCAACCGGTGATTTTTTCGTGGCGGTCCACAGAAATCTCGGCTTTGTAGAAATCGACGATTTAGCGAAAAAAACTTGGCTCGCGCGCACACGAGCGGCGTGAATTTATGCCAATGTGCACACTCTGCGTGTTAACAATTGTGGTCATCGCTCTGAAATATCTCTCTTAACCTCTACCAACCGGTTATTTTTTCGTGGCGGTCCACAGAAATCTCGGCTTTCTAGAAGTCGACGACTTAGCGCAAAAAACAGTTATCGCACGCGCACACGCGTGGCATGACTTTATGCCAATGTGCACATTCTGTGTGTTAACAATTGTAGTCACCGCTCTCAAATATCTCTGTTTACCTATACAAACCGGTGATTCTTTCGTGGTGTTCCACAGAAAACTCGGCTCTAGAAGTCGACGATTTAGCGCAAAAGCACGTAGCGCACGCTCACACGGGCGGCCAGACTTTATGCCAATGTGCACTCTGCGTGTTAACAATTGTAGTCACCGCTCTGAAATATCTCTGTTTACCAATACCAACCGGTGATTTTTTCGTGGCGGTCCACAGAAATCTCGGCTTTCTAGAAGTCGGCGATTTAGCGCAAAAAACATTTACCGCACGCGCACACGAGCGGCATACCTTTATGCCAATGTGCACATTCTGCGTGTTAACAATTGTAGTCATCGCTCTGAAATACCTAATTTTACCTCTACCAACCGGTGATTCTTTGGTCGCGGTCCAGAGAAAACTCGGCTCTCTAGAAGTCGGCGATTTAGGGCAAAAAAAAACACGTAGCTCATGCGCACACGAGTGGCATGACTTTATGCCAAAGTGCACACTCTGCGTGTTAACAATTGTAGTCACCGTTCTTCAAAATCTCTGTTTACCTCTGGCGACCGGCGATTCTTTCGTGGCGGTCCACAGAAAACCCGGGTTTCTAGAACTCGACGATTTAGCGCACAAAAAGAAAACTTAGCTTACGCGCGCACGAGCGGCATGACTTTGTGATAATGTGGACACTCTGCGTGTTAACAATTGTGTCACCGCTCTCAAACATCTATGTTTACCTCTACCGACCGGTCATTATTTCGTGGTGGTCCATAGAAAACTCACGTCTCTAGAAGTCGTCGATTTAGCGCAAAAAACACTTAGAGCACGCACACACGGGCGGCATGACTTTATGCTAAAGTGCACCCTCTGCGTGTTCACAATTGTAGTCACCGCACTGCAATATCTCTGTTTACCTATACTAACCGGTGATTCTTTCGTGTTGGTCCACAGAAAACTCGGCTTTCTAGAGGTCGACAATTTTACGCAAAAAATACGTAGCTTACGCGCACACGAGCGGCGTGACTTAATGCGAATGTGCACAATCTGCGCGTTAACAATTGTAGTTATCGCTCTGAAATATCTCTGTTAACCTCTACCAACCGGTGATTTTTTCGTGGCGGTCCACAGAAATCTCGGCGTTCTAGAAGTCGACGATTTAGCGAAAAAAATATTTATCGCACGCGCACACGGGAGGCATGACTTCATGACAATATGCACACTCTGCCTGTTAACCATTGCAGTCACCGCTCTGAAATATCTCTGTTTAGCTCTACTAAATGGTGATTCTTTCGTGGCGGTACCACAGAAAACTCAGCTCTGTAGAAGTCGACGATTTAGCGCAAAAAACACTTAGCGCACGCGCGCACGGGCGGCATGACTTTATGCCATTGTGTACACTCTGCCTGTTAACAATTGTAGTCATCGCTCTGAAATTTTTCTGTTAACCTCTACCAACCGCTGATTTTTTTGTGGCGGTCCACAAAAATCTCTGCTTTCTAGAAGTCGACGATTTAGCGCAAAAAACATTTATCGCACGCGCACACGAGCGGCGTGACTTTATGCCAATGTGCACACTCTGCGTGTTAACAATTGTGGTCATCGCTCTGAAATACCTCTGTTAACCTCTACCAACCGGTGATTTTTTCGGGGCGGTCCACAGAAATTTCGGCTTTCTAGAAGTCGACGATTTAACGCAAAAAACAGTTATCGCACGCGCACACGAGCGGCATACCTTTATGCCAATGTGCACACTCTGCGTGTTAACAATTGTAGTCACCGCTCTCAAATATCTCTGTTTACCTATACAAACCGGTGATTCTTTCGTGGTGTTCCACAGAAAGCTCGGCTCTAGAAGTCGACGATTTAGCGCAAAATCACTTAGCGCACGCGCACACGGGCGGTCAGACTTTATGCCAATGTGCACACTCTGCGTGTTAACAATTGTAGTCACCGCTCTGAAATATCTCTGTTTACCTATACCAACCGGTGATTTTTTCGTGGCGGTCCACAGAAAACTCGGCTCTCTAGAAGTCGGCGATTTAGCGCAAAAAACACATAGCGCATGCGCACACGGGCGGCATGACTTTACGCCAATGTGCACACTCTGCGTGTTAACAATTGTAGTTACCGCTCTGAAATATCTCTGTTTACCTCTACATACCGGTGATGCTTTCGTGGCGGTCCACAGAAAATTCGGCCTTCTAGAAGTCAACGATTTAGCGCAAGAAACACTTAGCTCATGCGGACACGAGCGGGATGACTTTACGCCAATGTGCACACTCTGCGTGTTAACAAGTGTAGTCACCGCTCTGCAATATCTCTGTTTACCTCTACCGACCTGTGATTCTTTCGTGGCGGTCCACAGAAAACCCGGGTTTGTAGAACTCAACGATTTAGCGAAAAAAACACTTAGCTTACGCGCGCACGAGCGGCATGACTTTGTGACAATGTGCACACTCTGCCTGTTAACCATTGCAGTCACCGCTGTGAAATATGTCTGTTTGGCTCTACCAAACGGTGATTCTTTCGGGCGGTACCACAGAAAACACAGCTCTCTAGAAGTCGACGATTTAGCGCAAAAAAACACCTAGCGCACGCGCGCATGGGTGGCATGACTTTATGCCATTGTGTACACTCTGCGTGTTAACAATTGTAGTCATCGCTCTGAAATATGTCTGTTAACCTCTACCAACCGGGGATTTTTTCGTGGCGGTCCATAGAAATCTCGGCTTTCTAGAAGTCGACGATTTAGCGCAAAAAACATTTATCGTACGCGCACACGGGAGGCATGACTTCATGACAATATGCACACGCTGCTTGTTAACATTTGTAGTCATCGCTCTGAAATATATATGTTTACCTCTACCAACCAGTGAATCTTTCGTGGCGGTCCACAGAAAACTCGGCTCTCTAGAAGTCGGCGATTTAGCGCAAAAAACACTTAGCGCATGCGCACACGGGCGGCATGACTTTATGCCAATGTGCACACTCTGCCTGTTAACAAGTGTAGTCACCGCTCTGCAATATCTCTGTTTACCTCTGCCGACCTGTGATTATTTCGTGGCGGTCCACAGAAAACCCTGGTTTCTATAACTCGACGATTTAGCGCAAAAAACACTTAGCGCACGCGCACACGGGCGGCATGACTTTATTCCATTGTGTACACTCTGCGTGTTAACAATTGTAGTCATCGCTCTGAAATATCTCGCTTTACCTCTACCAACCGGTGATTCTTTCGTGGCGGTCCTCAGAAAACTCGGCTTTCTAGAACTCAACGATTTAGCGAAAAAAAAACTTAACTCGCGCGCACACGAGCGGCGTGAATTTATGCCAATGTGCACACTCTGCGTGTTAACAATTGTAGTTACCGCTCTGAAATATCTCTGTTTACCTCTACATACCGGTGATTCTTTCGTGGCGGTCCACAGAAAATTCGGCCGTCTAGAAGTCAACGATTTAGCGCAAAAAACACTTAGCTCATGCGCGCACGAGCGGCATGACTTTGTGACAATGTGCACACTCTGCCTGTTAACCATTGCAGTCAGCACTCTGAAATATCTCTGTTTGGCTCTACCAAACGGTGATTCTTTCGTGGCGGTACCACAGAAAACTCAAGCTCTCTAGAAGTCGACGATTTAGCGCAAAAAACACTTAGCGCACGCGCACACGGGCGGCATGACTTTATGCCAATGTGCACACTCTGCGTGTTAACAATTGTGGTCATCGCTCTGAAATATCTCTGTTAACCTCTACCAACCGGCGATTTTTTCGTGGCGGTCCACAGAAATCTCGGCTTTCTAGAAGTCGACGATTTAGCGCAAAAAACATTTATCGCACGCGTACACGAGCGGCATACCTTTATGCCAATGTGCACACTCTGCGTGTTAACAATTGTAGTTACCGCTCTGAAATATCTCTGTTTACCTCTACATACCGGTGATTCTTTCGTGGCGGTCCACAGAAAACTCGGCTTTCTAGAACTCGACGATTTAGCGAAAAAAAGCTTAGCTCGCGCGCACACGAGCGGCGTGAATTTATGCCAATATGCACACTCTGTGTGTTAACAATTGTGGTCATCGCTCTGAAATATCTCTGTTAACCTCTGCCAACCGGTAACTTTTTCGTGGCGGTCCACAGAAATGTCGGCTTTCTAGAACTCGACGATTTAGCGAAGAAAAAACTTGGCTCGCGCGCACACGAGCGGCGTGAATTTATGCCAATGTGCACACTCTGCGTGTTAACAATTGTGGTCATCGCTCTGAAATATCTCTGTTAAACAATACCATCCGGTGATTTTTGCATGGCGCTCCACAGAAATCTCGGCTTTCTAGAAGTCGACGATTTAGCGCAAAAAGCATTTATCGTACGCGCACACGGGAGGCATAACTTCATGACAATATGCACACTGCTTGTTAACATTTGTAGTCATCGCTCTGAAATATCTACGTTTACCTCTACCAACCGGTGATTCTTTGGTGGCGGTCCACAGAAAACTCGGCTCTCTAGAAGTCGGCGATTTAGCGCAAAAAACACTTAGCGCATCCGTACACGGGCGGCATGACTTTATGCCAATGTGCACACTCTGCGTGTTAACAAGTGTAGTCACCGCTCTGCAATATCTCTGTTTACCTCTACCGACTGGTGATTCTTTCGTGGCGGTCCACAGAAAACCCGGGTTTCTATACCTCGACGATTTAGCGCAAAAAAACTTAGCGCACGCGCACACGGGCGGCATGACTTCATGCCATTGTGTACACTCTGCGTGTTAACAATTGTAGTCATCGCTCTGAAATATCTCGGTTTACCTCTACCAACCGGTGATCCTTTCGTGGCGGTCCACAGAAAACTCGGCTTTCTAGAACTCGACGATTTAGCGAAAAAAAAACTTAGCTCACGCGCACACGAGCGGCGTGACTTTATGCCAATGTGCACACTCTGCGTGTTAACAATTGTGGTCATCGCTCTGAAATATCTCTGTTAACCTCTACCAACCGGTGATTTTTTCGTGGCGGTCCACAGAAATCTCGGCTTTCTAGAAGTCGACGATTTAGCGCAAAAAACATTTATCGCACGCGCACACGAGCGGCATGACTTTATGCCAATGTGCACATTCTGTGTGTTAACAATTGTAGTCACCGCTCTCAAATATCTCTGTTTACCTATACAAACCGGTGATCCTTTCGTGGTGTTTCACAGAAAACTCGGCTCTAGAAGTCGACGATTTAGCGCAAAAGCACTTAGCGCACGCGCACACGGGCGGCCAGACTTTATGCCAATGTGCACACTCGGCGTGTTAACAAGTGTAGTCACCGCTCTGCAATATCTCTGTTTACCTCTACCGACCTGTGATTCTTTCTTGGCGGTCCACAGAAAACCCGGATTTCTCTAACTCGACGATTTAGTGCAAAAAAATACTTAGCTTACGCGCGCACGGGCGGCATGACTTTGTGACAATGTGCACACTCTGCCTGTTAACCATTGCAGTCACCGGTCTGAAATATCTCTGTTTGGCTCTACCAAACGGTGATTCTTTCGCGGCGGTACCACAGAAAACTCAGCTCTCTAGAAGTCGACATTTATGCGCAAAAAACACTTTGCGCACGCGCGCACGGGCGGCATGACTTTATGCCATTGTGTACACTCTGCATGTTAACAATTGTAGTCATCGCTCTGAAATATGTCTGTTAACATCTACAAACCGGTGATTTTTTCGTGGCGGTCCACAGAAATCTCGGCTTTCTAGAAGTCGACGATTTAGCGCAAAAAACATTTATCGTACGCGCACACGGGAGGCATAACTTCATGACAATATGCACACTCTGCTTGTTAACATTTGTAGTCATCGCTCTGAAATATCTATGTTTACCTCTACCAACCGGTGATTCTTTGGTGGCGGTCCACAGAAAACTCGGCTCTCTAGAAGTCGGCGATTTAGCGCAAAAAACACTTAGCGCATCCGTACACGGCCGGCATGACTTTATGCCAATGTGCACACTCTGCGTGTTAACAAGTGTAGTCACCGCTCTGCAATATCTCTGTTTACCTCTACCGACCGGTGATTCTTTCGTGGCGGTCCACAGAAAACCCGGGTTTCTATACCTCGACGATTTAGCGCAAAAAACACTTAGCGCACGCGCGCACGGGCGGCATGACTTCATGCCATTGTGTACACTCTGCGTGTTAACAATTGTAGTCATCGCTCTGAAATATCTCGGTTTACCTCTACCAACCGGTGATTCTTTCGTGGCGGTCCACAGAAAACTCGGCTTTCTAGAACTCGACGATTTAGCGAAAAAAAACTTAGCTCACGCGCACACGAGCGGCGTGACTTTATGCCAATGTGCACACTCTGCGTGTTAACAATTGTGGTCATCGCTCTGAAATATCTCTGTTAACCTCTACCAACCGGTGATTTTTTCGTGGTGGTCCACAGAAATCTCGGCTTTCTAGAAGTCGACGATTTAGCGCAAAAAACATTTATCGTACGCGCACACGGGAGGCATAACTTCATGACAATATGCACACTGCTTGTTAACATTTGTAGTCATCGCTCTGAAATATCTACGTTTACCTCTACCAACCGGTGATTCTTTGGTGGCGGTCCACAGAAAACTCGGCTCTCTAGAAGTCGGCGATTTAGCGCAAAAAACACTTAGCGCATCCGTACACGGGCGGCATGACTTTATGCCAATGTGCACACTCTGCGTGTTAACAAGTGTAGTCACCGCTCTGCAATATCTCTGTTTACCTCTACCGACTGGTGATTCTTTCGTGGCGGTCCACAGAAAACCCGGGTTTCTATACCTCGACGATTTAGCGCAAAAAAACTTAGCGCACGCGCACACGGGCGGCATGACTTCATGCCATTGTGTACACTCTGCGTGTTAACAATTGTAGTCATCGCTCTGAAATATCTCGGTTTACCTCTACCAACCGGTGATCCTTTCGTGGCGGTCCACAGAAAACTCGGCTTTCTAGAACTCGACGATTTAGCGAAAAAAAAAACTTAGCTCACGCGCACACGAGCGGCGTGACTTTATGCCAATGTGCACACTCTGCGTGTTAACAATTGTGGTCATCGCTCTGAAATATCTCTGTTAACCTCTACCAACCGGTGATTTTTTCGTGGCGGTCCACAGAAATCTCGGCTTTCTAGAAGTCGACGATTTAGCGCAAAAAACATTTATCGCACGCGCACACGAGCGGCATGACTTTATGCCAATGTGCACATTCTGTGTGTTAACAATTGTAGTCACCGCTCTCAAATATCTCTGTTTACCTATACAAACCGGTGATCCTTTCGTGGTGTTTCACAGAAAACTCGGCTCTAGAAGTCGACGATTTAGCGCAAAAGCACTTAGCGCACGCGCACACGGGCGGCCAGACTTTATGCCAATGTGCACACTCGGCGTGTTAACAAGTGTAGTCACCGCTCTGCAATATCTCTGTTTACCTCTACCGACCTGTGATTCTTTCTTGGCGGTCCACAGAAAACCCGGATTTCTCTAACTCGACGATTTAGTGCAAAAAAATACTTAGCTTACGCGCGCACGGGCGGCATGACTTTGTGACAATGTGCACACTCTGCCTGTTAACCATTGCAGTCACCGGTCTGAAATATCTCTGTTTGGCTCTACCAAACGGTGATTCTTTCGCGGCGGTACCACAGAAAACTCAGCTCTCTAGAAGTCGACATTTATGCGCAAAAAACACTTTGCGCACGCGCGCACGGGCGGCATGACTTTATGCCATTGTGTACACTCTGCATGTTAACAATTGTAGTCATCGCTCTGAAATATGTCTGTTAACATCTACAAACCGGTGATTTTTTCGTGGCGGTCCACAGAAATCTCGGCTTTCTAGAAGTCGACGATTTAGCGCAAAAAACATTTATCGTACGCGCACACGGGAGGCATAACTTCATGACAATATGCACACTCTGCTTGTTAACATTTGTAGTCATCGCTCTGAAATATCTATGTTTACCTCTACCAACCGGTGATTCTTTGGTGGCGGTCCACAGAAAACTCGGCTCTCTAGAAGTCGGCGATTTAGCGCAAAAAACACTTAGCGCATCCGTACACGGCCGGCATGACTTTATGCCAATGTGCACACTCTGCGTGTTAACAAGTGTAGTCACCGCTCTGCAATATCTCTGTTTACCTCTACCGACCGGTGATTCTTTCGTGGCGGTCCACAGAAAACCCGGGTTTCTATACCTCGACGATTTAGCGCAAAAAACACTTAGCGCACGCGCGCACGGGCGGCATGACTTCATGCCATTGTGTACACTCTGCGTGTTAACAATTGTAGTCATCGCTCTGAAATATCTCGGTTTACCTCTACCAACCGGTGATTCTTTCGTGGCGGTCCACAGAAAACTCGGCTTTCTAGAACTCGACGATTTAGCGAAAAAAAACTTAGCTCACGCGCACACGAGCGGCGTGACTTTATGCCAATGTGCACACTCTGCGTGTTAACAATTGTGGTCATCGCTCTGAAATATCTCTGTTAACCTCTACCAACCGGTGATTTTTTCGTGGTGGTCCACAGAAATCTCGGCTTTCTAGAAGTCGACGATTTAGCGCAAAAAACATTTATCGTACGCGCACACGGGAGGCATAACTTCATGACAATATGCACACTCTGCGTGTTAACAATTGTAGTCATCGCTCTGAAATATGTCTGTTAACCTCTACCAACCGGTGATTTTTTCGTGGCGGTCCACAGAAATCTCGGCTTTCTAGAAGTCGACGATTTAGCGCAAAAACATTTATTGTACGCGAGCACGGGAGGCATCACTTCATGACAATATGCACACTCTGCTTGTTAACATTTGTAGTCATCGCTCTGAAATATCTATGTTTACCTCTACCAACCGGTGATTCTTTGGTGGCGGTCCACAGAAAACTCGGCTCTCTAGAAGTCGGCGATTTAGCGCAAAAAACACTTAGCGCATGCGCACACGGGCGGCATGACTTTATGCCAATGTGCACACTCTGCGTGTTAACAAGTGTAGTCACCGCTCTGCAATATCTCTGTTTACCTCTACCGACCGGTGATTCTCTCGTGGCGGTCCACAGAAAACCCTGGTTTCTAGAACTCGACGATTTAGCGCAAAAAACACTTAGCGCGCGCGCACACGGACGGCATGACTTTATTCCATTGTGTACACTCTGCGTGTTAACAATTGTAGTCATCGCTCTGAAATATCTCGGTTTACCTCTACCAACCGGTGATTCTTTGGTGGCGGTCCACAGAAAACTCTGCTCTCTAGAAGTCGGCGATTTAGCGCAAAAAACACTTCGCGCACGCGCGCACGGGCGGCATGACTTTATGCCATTGTGTACACTCTGCGTGTTAACAATTGTAGTCATCTCTCTGAAATATGTCTGTTAACCTCTACCAACCGGTGATTTTTTCGTGGCGGTCCACAGAAATCTAGGCTTTCTAGATGTCGACGATTTAGCGCAAAAGCACTTAGCGCACGCGCACACGGGCGGCCAGACTTTATGCCATTGTGCACACTCGGCGTGTTAACAATTGTAGTCACCGCTCTGAAATATCTCTGTTTACCAATACCAACCGGTGATTTTTTCGTGGCGGTCGACAGAAATCTCGGCTTTCTAGAAGTCGGCGATTTAGCGCAAAAAACACTTAGCTTACGCGCACACGAGCGGCATGACATTATGCCAATGTGCACACTCTGCGTGTTAACAAGTGTAGTCACCGCTCTGCAATATCTCTGTTTACCTCTACCGACCTGTGATTCTTTCGTGGCGGTCCACAGAAAACCCGGGTTTCTCTAACTCGACGATTTAGTGCAAAAAAATACTTAGCTTACGCGCGCACGGGCGGCATGACTTTGTGACAATGTTGACACTCTGCCTGTTAACCATTGCAGTCACCGGTCTGAAATATCTCTGTTTGGCTCTACCAAACGGTGATTCTTTCGTGGCGGTACCACAGAAAACTCAGCTCTCTAGAAGTCGACGATTATGCGCAAAAAAACACTTTGCGCACGCACGCACGGGCGGCATGACTTTATGCCAATGTGTACACTCTGCGTGTTAACAATTGTAGTCATCGCTCTGAAATATGTCTGTTAACCTCTACCAACCGGTGATTTTTTCGTGGCGGTCCACAGAAATCTCGGCTTTCTAGAAGTCGACGATTTAGCGCAAAAAACATTTATCGTACGCGCACACGGGAGGCATAACTTCATGACAATATGCACACTCTGCTTGTTAACATTTGTAGTCATCGCTCTGAAATATCTATGTTTACCTCTACCAACCGGTGATTCTTTGGTGGCGGTCCACAGAAAACTCGGCTCTCTAGAAGTCGGCGATTTAGCGCAAAAAACACTTCGCGCAGGCGCACACGGGCGGCCTGACTTTATGCCAATGTGCACACTCGGCGTGTTAACAATTGTAGTCACCGCTCTGAAATATCTCTGTTTACCAATACCAACCGGTGATTTTTTCGTGGCGGTCCACAGAAATCTCGGCTTTCTAGAAGTCGGTGATTTAGCGCAAAAAACACTTAGCTTACGCGCACACGAGCGGCATGACATTATACCAATGTGCACACTCTGCGTGTTAACAAGTGTAGTCACCGCTTTGCAATATCTCTGTTTACCTCTACCGACCTGTTATTCTTTCGTGGCGGTCCACAGAAAACCCGGGTTTCTATAACTCGACGATTTAGTGCAAAAAACACTTAGCTTACGCGCGCACGAGCGGCATGACTTTGTGACAATGTGCACACTCTGCCTGTTAACCATTGCAGTCACCGCTCTGAAATATCTCTGTTTGGCTCTACCAAACGGTGATTCTTTCGTGGCGGTACCACAGAAAACTCAGCTCTCTAGAAGTCGACGATTTAGCGCAAAAAAAAACACTTAGCGCACGCGCGCACGGGCGGCATGACTTTATGCCATTGTGTACACTCTGCGTGTTAACAATTGTAGTCATCGCTCTGAAATATGTCTGTTAAACTCTACCAACCGGTGATTTTTTCGTGGCGGTCCACAGAAATCTCGGCTTTCAAGAACACGACGATTTTGCGGAAAAAAGAACTTAGCTCGCGCGCAAACGAGCGGTGTGAATTTATGCCAATGTGCACACTCTGCGTGTTAACAATTGTGGTCATCGCTCTGAAATATCTCTGTTAACCTCTACCAACCGGTGATTCTTTCGTGGTGTTCCACAGAAAACTCGGCTCTAGAAGTCGACGATTTAGCGCAAAAGCACTTAGCGCACGCGCACACGGGCGGCCAGACTTTATGCCAATGTGCACACTCGGCGTATTAACAATTGTAGTCACCGCTCTGAAATATCTCTGTTTACCAATACCAACCGGTGATTTTTTCGTGGCGGTCCACAGAAATCTCGGCTTTCTAGAAGTCGGTGATTTAGCGCAAAAAACACTTAGCTTACGCGCACACGCGCGGCATGACTTTATGCCAATGTGCACACTCTGCGTGTTAACAAGTGTAGTCACCGCTCTGCAATATCTCTGTTTACCTCTACCGACCTGTTATTCTTTCGTGGCGGTCCACAGAAAACCCGGGTTTCTATAACTCGACGATTTAGTGCAAAAAACACTTAGCTTATGCGCGCACGAGCGGCATGACTTTGTGACATGACTTTGTGCACACTCTGCCTGTTAACCATTGCAGTCACCGCTCTGAAATATCTCTGTTTGGCTCTACGAAACGGTGATTCTTTCGTGGCGGTACCACAGAAAACTCAGCTCTCTAGAAGTCGACGATTTAGCGCAAAAAAACACTTAGCGCACGCGCGCACGGGCGGCATGACTTTATGCCATTGTGTACACTCTGCGTGTTAACAATTGTAGTCATCGCTCTGAAATATGTCTGTTAAACTCTACCAACCGGTGATTTTTTCGTGGCGGTCCACAGAAATCTCGGCTTTCTAGAAGTCGACGATTTAGCGCAAAAACATTTATCGTACGCGCACACGGGAGGCATGACTTCATGACAATTTGCACACTCTGCTTGTTAACATTTGTAGTCATCGCTCTGAAATATCTATGTTTACCTCTACCAACCGCTGATTCTTTGGTGGCGGTCCACAGAAAACTCGGCTCTCTAGAAGTCGGCGATTTAGCGCAAAAAACACTTAGCGCATGCGCACACGGGCGGCATGACTTTATGCTAATGTGCACACTCTGCGTGTTAACATGTGTAGTCACCGCTCTGCAATATCTCTGTTTACCTCTACCGACCGGTGATTCTTTCGTGGCGGTCCACAGAAAACCCTGGTTTCTAGAACTCAACGATTAAGCGCAAAAAACACTTAGCGCGCGCGCACACGGGCGGCATGACTTTATTCCATTGCGTACACTCTGCGTGTTAACAATTGTAGTCATCGCTCTGAAATATCTCGGTTTACCTCTACCAACCGGTGATTCTTTCGTGGCGGTCCACAGAAAACTCGGCTTTCAAGAACACGACGATTTAGCGGAAAAAAGAACTTAGCTCGCGCGTAAACGAGCGGCGTGAATTTATGCCAATGTGCACACTCGGCGTGTTAACAATTGTAGTCACCGCTCTGAAATATCTCGGTTTACCAATACCAACCGGTGATTTTTTCGTGGCGGTCCACAGAAATCTCGGCTTTCTAGAAGTCGGTGATTTAGCGCAAAAAACACTTAGCTTACGCGCACACGAGCGGCATGACTTTATGCCAATGTGCACACTCTGCGTGTTAACAAGTGTAGTCACCGCTCTGCAATATCTCTGTTTACCTCTACCGACCTGTAATACTTTCGTGGCGGTGTACAGAAAACCCGGGTTTCTAGAACTCGACGATTTAGCGAAAAAAAAACTTAGCTTACGCGCGCACGAGCGGCATGACTTTGTGACAATGTGCACACTCTGCCTGTTAACCATTGCAGTCACCGCTCTGAAATATCTCTGTTTGGCTCTACCAAACGGTGATTCTTTCGTGACGGTACCACAAAAAACTCAGCTCTCTAGAAGTCGACGATTTAGCGCAAAAAACACTTAGCGCATGCGCGCACGGGCGCCATGATTTATGCCATTGTGTACATTCTGCGTGTTAACAATTGTAGTTATCGCTCTGAAATATGTCTGTTAACCTCTACCAACCGGTGATTTTTTTGTGGCGGTCCACAGAAATCTCGGCGTTCTAGAAGTCGACGATTTAGCGCAAAAAACATTTATCTTACGCGCACACGGGAGGCATGACTTCAGGACAATATGCACACTCTGCTTGTTAACATTTGTAGTCATCGCTCTGAAATATATCTGTTTAGCTCTACCAACCGGTGATTCTTTGGTGGCGGTCCACAGAAAACTCGGCTCTCAAGAAGTCGGCGATTTAGCGCAAAAAACACTTAGCACATCCGCACACGGGCGGCATGACTTTATGCCAATGTGCACACTCTGCGTGTTAACAAGTGTAGTCACCGCTCTGCAATATCTCTGTTTACCTCTACCGACCGGTGATTCTTTCGTGGCGGTCCAAAGAAAACCCGGGTTTCTGTACCTCGACGATTTAGCGCAAAAAACACTTAGCGTACGCGCACACGGGCGGCATGACTTGATGCCATTGTGTACACTCTGCGTGTTAACAATTGTAGTCATCGCTCTGAAATATCTCGGATTACCTCTACGAACCGGTGATTCTTTCGTGGCGGTCCACAGAAAACTCGGCATTATAGAACTCAACGATTTAGCGAAAAAAAAAATTTAGCTCACGCACACACGAGCGGCGTGACTTTATGCCAATGTGCAAACTCTGTTTGTTAACAATTGTAGTCACCGCTCTGAAATATCTCTGTTTACCTTTACCAACCAGTGATTTTTTCGTAGCGGTCCACAGAAATCTCGGCTCTCTAGAAGTCGGCGATTTAGCGCAAAAAACACTTAGCTTACGCGTACACGAGCGGCATGACTTTATGCCAATGTGCACACTCTGCGTGTTAACAAGTGTAGTCACCGCTCTGCAATATCTCTGTTTACCTCTACCGACCTGTGATTCTTTCGTGGCGGTCCACAGAAATCTCGGCATTCTAGAAGTCGACGATTTAGCGCAAAAAACATTTATCGTACGCGCACACGGTAGGCATAACTTAATGACAATGTGCAAACTCTGCTTGTTAACATTTGTAGTCATCGCTCTGAAATATCTATGTTTAACTCTACCAACCGGTGAGTCTTTGGTGGCGCTCCACAGAAAACTCGGCTCTCTAGAAGTCGGCGATTTCGCGCAAAAAACACTTAGCCCACGCGCACATGGGCGGCATGACTTTATTCCATTGTGTACAATCTGCGTGTGAACAATTGTAGTCATCGCTCTGAAATATCTCGGTTTACCTCTACCAACCGGTGATTCTTTCGTCGCGGTCCACAGAAAACTCGGCTTTCTAGAACTCGACGATTTAGCGAAAAAAAAACTTAGCGCGCGCGCACACCAGCGGCGTGACTTTATGCCAATGTGCAGACTCTGCGTGTTAACAATTGTGGTCATCGCTCTTAAATATCCCTGTTTACCGCTACCAACCGGTGATTCTTTCGTGGCGGTCCACAGAAAACGAGGCTCTCTAGGAATCGACGAATTAGCGCAATAAAACACTTAGCCCACGCGCACACGGGCGGCATGACTTTATGCCAATGTGCACCCTCTGCGTGTTAACAATTGTAGTCACTGCTCTGCAATATCACTGTTTACCTATTCTAACCGTTGATTCTTTCCTGTTGGTCCAAAGAGAACTCGTCTTTCTAGAAGTCGACAATCTTGCGCAAAAAATACTTAGCTCCCGTGCACACTAGCGGGGTGACATTATGCCAATGTGCACACTCTGCGTGTTAACAATTGTAGTCATCGCTCTTATATATCTCTGTTATTCACTGCCAACCGGTGTTTTTTCGTGGCGGTCCATAGATATCTCGGCTTTCTAGAAGTCGACGATTTAGCGCAAAAAAAACACGTAGCTCATGCGCACACGAGCGGCATGACTTTATGCCAATGTGCACAATCTGCGTGTTAACAATTTTAGTCGCCGTTCTTCAATATCTCTGTTTACCTCTACCGACCGGTGAGTCTTTCGTGGTGTTCCACAGAAAACTCGGCTCTAGAAGTCGACGATTTAGCGCAAAAGCACTTAGCGCACGCGCACACGGGCGGCCAGACTTTATGCCAATGTGCACACTCTGCGTGTTAACAATTGTAGTCATCGCTCTGAAATATCTCGGTTTACCACTACCAACCGGTGATTCTTTCGTGGCGGTCCACAGAAAACTCGGCTTTCTAGAACTCGACGATTTAGCGAAAAAAAACTTAGCTCACGCGCACACGAGCGTCGTGACTTTATGCCAATGTGCACACTCTGCGTGTTAACAATTGTGGTCATCGCTCTGAGATATCTCTGTTAACCTCTACTAACCGGTGATTTTTTCGTGGCGGTCCACAGAAATCTCGGCTTTCTAGAAGTCGACGATTTAGCGCAAAAAACATATATCGAACGCGCACACGAGCGGCATAACTTTATGCCAATGTGCACACTCTGCGTGTTAAGAATTGTAGTCACCGCTCTGAAATATCTCTGTTTACCTTTACCAACCAGTGATTGTTTCGTGGCGGTCCACAGAAATCTCGGCTCTCTAGAAGTGGGCGATTTAGCGCAAAAAACACTTAGCTTACGCGCACACGAGCGGCGTTACTTTATGCCAATGTACACACTCTGCGTGTTAACAATTGTAGTTAACGCTCTGAAATATCTCGGTTTACCTCTACCGACCGGTGATTCTTTCGGGGCAGTCCACAGAAAACTCAGCTTTCTAGAGCTCGACGATTTAGCGCAAAAAAAAAAACTTAGCTTACGTGCACACGAGCGGCATGACTTTATTCTATTGTGTACACTCTGCGTGTTAACAATTGTAGTCATCGCTCTGAAATATCTCGGTTTACCTCTACCGACCGGTGATTCTTTCGGGGCAGTCCACAGAAAACTCGGCTTTCTAGAGCTCGACGATTTAGCGCAAAAAAAAACACTTAGCTTACGCGCACACGAGCGGCATGACTTTATGCCAATGTACACACTCTGCGTGTTAACAATTGTAGTTACTGCTCTGAAATATCTCTGTTTACCTCTACATACCGGTGATTCTTTCGTGGCGGTCCACAGAAAATTCGGCCTTCTAGAAGTCAACGATTTAGCGCAAAAAGCACTTAGCTCATGCGCACACGAGCGGCATGACTTTATGCCAATGTGCACACTCTGCGTGCTAACAAGTGTAGTCACCGCTCTGCAATATCTCTGTTTACCTCTACCGACCTGTGATTCTTTCGTGGCGGTCAACAGAAAACCCGGGTTTCTCTAACTCGACGATTTAGTGCAAAAAAATACTTAGCTTACGCGCGCGCGGGCGGCATAACTTTGTGACAATGTGCACACTCTGCCTGTTAACCATTGCAGTCACCGCTCTGAAATATCTTTGTTTGGCTCTACCAAACGGTGATTCTTTCGTGGCGGTACCACAGAAAACTCAGCTCTCTAGAAGTCGACGATTATGCGCAAAAAAACACCTAGCGCACGTGCGCACGGGCGGCGTGACTTTATGCCATTGTGTACACTCTGCGTGTTAACAATTGTAGTCGTCGCTCTGAAATATGTCTGTTAACCTCTACCAACCGGTGATTTTTTCGTGGCGGTCCACAGAAATCTCGGCTTTCTAGAAGTGGACGATTTAGCGCAAAAAACATTTATCGTACGCGCACACGGGAGGCATAACTTCATGACAATATGCCCACTCTGCGTGTTAACAATTGTAGTCATCGCTCTGAAATATGTCTGTTAACCTCTACCAACCGGTGATTTTTTCGTGGCGGTCCACAGAAATCTCGGCTTTCTAAAGTCGACGATTTAGCGCAAACACATTTATCGTACGCGCGCACGGGAGGCATCACTTCATGACAATATGCACACTCTGCTTGTTAACATTTGTAGTCATCGCTCTGAAATATCTATCTTTACCTCTACCAACCGGTGATTCTTTGGTGGCGGTCCACAGAAAACTCGGCTCTCTAGAAGTCGGCGATTTTGCGCAAAAAACACTTAGCGCATGCGCACACGGGCGGCATGACTTTATGCCAATGTGCACACTCTGCGTGTTAACAAGTGTAGTCACCGCTCTGCAATATCTCTGTTTACCTCTACCGACCGGTGATTCTTTCGTGGCGGTCCACAGAAAACCCTGGTTTCTAGAACTCAACGATTTAGCGCAAAAAACACTTAGCGCGCGCGCACACGGGCGGCATGACTTTATTCCATTGTGTACACTTTGCGTGTTAACAATTGTAGTCATCGCTCTGAAATATCTCTGTTTGGCTCTACCAAACGGTGATTCTTTCGTGGCGGCACCACAGAAAACTCAGCTCTCTAGAAGTCGACGATTTAGCGCAAAAAAAACACTTAGCGCACGCGCGCACGGGCGGCATGACTTTATGCCATTGTGTACACTCTGCGTGTTAACAATTGTAGTCATCGCTCTGAAATATGTCTGTTAACCTCTACCAACCGGTGATTTTTTCGTGGCGGTCCACAGAAATCTCGGCTTTCTAGAAGTCGACGATTTAGCGCAAAAACATTTATCGTACGCGCACACGGGAGGCATGACTTCATGACAATATGCACACTCTGCTTGTTAACATTTGTAGTCATCGCTCTGAAATATCTATGTTTACCTCTACCAACCGGTGATTTTTTCGTGGCGGTCCACAGAAATCTCGGCTTTCTAGAAGTCGACGATTTAGCGCAAAAAACATTTATCGTACGCGCACACGGGAGGCATAACTTCATGACAATATGCACACTCTGCTTGTTAACATTTGTAGTCATCGCTCTGAAATATCTATGTTTACCTCTACCAACCGGTGATTCTTTGGTGGCGGTCCACAGAAAACTCGGCTCTCTAGAAGTCGGCGATTTAGCGCAAAAAACACTTAGCGCATGCGCACACGGGCGGCATGACTTTATGCCAATGTGCACACTCTGCGTGTCGACAAGTGTAGTCACCGCTCTGCAATATCTCTGTTTACCTCTACCGACCGGTTATTCTCTCGTGGCGGTCCACAGAAAACCCTGGTTTCTAGAACTCAACGATTTAGCGCAAAAAACACTTAGCGCGCGCACACGGGCGGCATGACTTTATTCCATTGAGTACACTCTGCGTGTTAACAATTGTAGTCATTGCTCTGAAATATCTCGGTTTACCTCTACCAACCGGTGATTCTTTGGTGGCGGTCCACAGAAAACTCGGCTCTCTAGAAGTCGGCGATTTAGCGCAAAAAACACTTCGCGCACGCGCGCACGGGCGGCATGACTTTATGCCATTGTGTACACTCTGCGTGTTAACAATTGTAGTCATCTCTCTGAAATATGTCTGTTAACCTCTACCAACCGGTGCTTTTTCGTGGCGGTCCACAGAAATCTAGGCTTTCTAGAAGTCGACGATTTAGCGCAAAAACTTTTATCGTACGCGCACACGGGAGGCATGACTTCATGACAATATGTACACTCTATTTGTTAACATTTGTAGTCATTGCTCTGAAATATCTATGTTTACCTCTACCAACCGGTGATTCTTTGGTGGCGGTCCACAGAAAACTCGGCTCTCTAGAAGTCGGCGATTTTGCGCAAAAAACACTTAGCGCATGCGCACACGGGCGGCATGACTTTATGCCAATGTGCACATTCTGCGTGTTAACAAGTGTAGTCACCGCTCTGCAATATCTCTGTTTACCTCTACCGACCGGTGATTCTTTCGTGGCGGTCCACAGAAAACCCTGGTTTCTAGAACTCAACGATTTAGCGCAAAAAACACTTAGCGCGCGCGCACACGGGCGGCATGACTTTATTCCATTGTGTACACTTTGCGTGTTAACAATTGCAGTCATCGCTCTGAAATATCTCTGTTATTCACTGCCAACCGGTGTTTTTTCGTGGCGGTCCATAGATAGCTCTGCTTTCTAGAAGTCGACGATTTAGCGCAAAAAAAAACACGTAGCTCATGCGCACACGAGCGGCATGACTTTATGCCAATGTGCACATTCTGCGTGTTAACAATTTTAGTCGCCGTTCTTCAATATCTCTGTTTACCTCTACCGACCGGTGATTCTTTCGTGGGGTTCCACAGAAAACTCGGCTCTAGAAGTCGACGATTTAGCGCAAAAGCACTTCGCGCACGCGCACACGGGCGGCCAGACTTTATGCCAATGTGCACACTCTGCGTGTTAACAATTGTAGTCATCGCTCTGAAATATCTTGGTTTACCTCTACCAACCGGTGATTCTTTCGTGGTGGTCCACAGAAAACTCGGCTTTCTAGAACTCGACGATTGGACGAAAAAAAACTTAGCTCACGCGCACACGAGCGGCGTGACTTTATGCCAATGTGCACACTCTGCGTGTTAACAATTGTAGTCACCGCTCTGAAATATCTCTGTTTACCTTTACCAACCAGTGATTTTTTCGTGGCGGTCCACAGAAATCTCGGCTTTCTAGAACTCGACGATTATGCGCAAAAAAACACCTAGCGCACGCGCGCACGGGCGGCATGACTTTATGCCATTGTGTACACTCTGCGTGTTAACAATTGTAGTCGTCGCTCTGAAATATGTCTGTTAACCTCTACCAACAGGTGATTTTTTCGTGGCGGTCCACAGAAATCTCGGCTTTCTAGAAGTCGACGATTTAGCGCAAAAAACATTTATCGTACGCGCACACGGGAGGCATAACTTCATGACAATATGCACACTCTGCGTGTTAACAATTGTAGTCATCGCTCTGAAATATGTCTGTTAACCTCTACCAACCGGTGATTTTTTCGTGGCGGTCCACAGAAATCTCGGTTTTCTAGAAGTCGACGATTTAGCGCAAAAACATTTATCGTACGCGCGCACGGGAGGCATCACTTCATGACAATATGCACACTCTGCTTGTTAACATTTGTAGTCATCGCTCTGAAATATCTATGTTTACCTCTACCAACCGGTGATTCTTTGGTGGCGGTCCACAGAAAACTCGGCTCTCTAGAAGTCGGCGATTTAGCGCAAAAAACACTTAGCGCATGCGCACACGGGCGGCATGACTTTATGCCAATGTGCACACTCTGCGTGTTAACAAGTGTAGTCACCGCTCTGCAATATCTCTGTTTACCTCTACCGACCGGTGATTCTCTCGTGGCGGTCCACAGAAAACCCTGGTTTCTAGAACTCAACGATTTAGCGCAAAAAACACTTAGCGCGCGCGCACACGGGCGGCATGACTTTATTCCATTGTGTACACTCTGCGTGTTAACAATTGTAGTCATTGCTCTGAAATATCTCGGTTTAGCTCTACCAACCGGTGATTCTTTGGTGGCGGTCCACAGAAAACTCGGCTCTCTAGAAGTCGGCGATTTAGCGCAAAAAACACTTCGCGCACGCGCGCACGGGCGGCATGACTTTATGCCATTGTGTACACTCTGCGTGTTAACAATTGTAGTCATCTCTCTGAAATATGTCTGTTAACCTCTACCAACCGGTGATTTTTTCGTGGCGGTCCACAGAAATCTAGGCTTTCTAGAAGTCGACGATTTAGCGGAAAAAACATTTATCGTACGCGCACACGGGAGGCATGACTTCATGACAATACGCATACTCTACTTGTTAACATTTGTAGTCATCGCTCTGAAATATCTATGTTAACCTCTACCAACCGGTGATTCTTTGGTGGCAGTCCACAGAAAACTCGGCTCTCTAGAAGTCGGCGATTTTGCGCAAAAAACACTTAGCGCATAAGCACACGGGCGGCATGACTTTATGCCAATGTGCACACTCTGCGTGTTAACAATTGTAGTCATCGCTCTGAAATATGTCTGTTAAACTCTACCGACCGGTGATTCTTTCGTGGCGGTCCACAGAAATCTCGGCTTTCTAGAAGTCGACGATTTAGCGCAAAAACATTTATCGTACGCGCACACGGGAGGCATGACTTCATGACAATATGCACACTCTGCTTGTCAACATTTGTAGTCATCGCTCTCAAATATCTATGTTTACCTCTACCAACCGCTGATTCTTTGGTTGCGGTCCACAGAAAACTCGGCTCTCTAGAAGTCGGCGATTTAGCGCAAAAAACACTTAGCGCATGCGCACACGGGCGGCATGACTTTATGCCAATGTGCACACTCTGCGTGTTAACAAGTGTAGTCACCGCTCTGCAACATCTCTGTTTACCTCTACCGACTGGTGATTCTTTCGTGGCGGTCCACAGAAAACCCTGGTTTCTAGAACTCAAAGATTTAGCGCAAAAAACACTTAGCGCGCGCGCACACGGGCGGCATGACTTTATTCCATTGCGTACACTCTGCGTGTTAACAATTGTAGTCATCGCTCTGAAATATCTCGGTTTACCTCTACCAACCGCTGATTCTTTCGTGGTGTTCTACAGAAAACTCGGCTCTAGAAGTCGACGATTTAGCGCAAAAGCACTTAGCGCACGCGCACACGGGCGGCCAGACTTTATGCCAATGTGCACACTCGGCGTGTTAACAATTGTAGTCATCGCTCTGAAATATCTCTGTTTACCAATACCAACCGTTGATTTTTTCGTGGCGGTCCACAGAAATCTCGGCTTTCTAGAAGTCGGTGATTTAGCGCAAAAAACACTTAGCTTACGCGCACACGAGCGGCATGACTTTATGCCAATGTGCACACTCTGCGTGTTAACAAGTGTAGTCACCGCTCTGCAATATCTCTGTTTACCTCTACCGACCTGTTATTCTTTCGTGGCGGTCCACAGAAAACCCGGGTTTCTATAACTCGACGATTTAGTGCAAAAAAAACTTAGCTTACGCGCGCACGAGCGGCATGACTTTGTGACAATGTGCACACTCTGCCTGTTAACCATTGCAGTCACCGCTCTGAAATATCTCTGTTTGGCTCTACCAAACGGTGATTCTTTCGTGGCGGTACCACAGAAAACTCAGCTCTCTAGAAGTCGACGATTTAGCGCAAAAAAACACTTAGCGCACGCGCGCACGGGCGGCATGACTTTATGCCATTGTGTACACTCTGCGTGTTAACAATTTTAGTCATCGCTCTGAAATATGTCTGTTAAACTCTACCAACCGGTGATTTTTTCGTGGCGGTCCACAGAAATCTCGGCTTTCTAGAAGTCGACGATTTAGCGCAAAAACATTTATCGTACGCGCACACAGGAGGCATGACTTCATGACAATATGCACACTCTGCTTGTTAACATTTGTAGTCATCGCTCTGAAATATCTATGTTTACCTCTACCAACCGCTGATTCTTTGGTGGCGGTCCACAGAAAACTCGGCTCTCTAGAAGTCGGCGATTTAGCGCAAAAAACACTTAGCGCATGCGCACACGGGCGGAATGACTTTATGCCAATGTGCACACTCTGCGTGTTAACAAGTGTAGTCACCGCTCTGCAATATCTCTGTTTACCTCTACCGACCGGTGATCCTTTCGTGGCGGTCCACAGAAAACCCTGGTTTCTAGAACTCAACGATTTAGCGCAAAAAACACTTAGCGCGCGCGCACACGGGCGGCATGACTTTATTCCATTGCGTACACTCTGCGTGTTAACAATTGTAGTCATCGCTCTGAAATATCTCGGTTTACCTCTACCAACCGGTGATTCTTTCGTGGCGGTCCACAGAAAATTCGGCTTTCAAGAACACGACGATTTAGCGGAAAAAAAAACTTAGCTCGCGCGCAAACGAGCGGCGTGAATTTATGCCAATGTGCAAATTCTGTGTGCTAACAATTGTAGTCACCGCTCTCAAATATCTCTGTTTACCTATACAAACCGGTGATTCTTTCGTGGTGTTCCACAGAAACCTCGGCTCTAGAAGTCGACGATTTAGCGCAAAAGCACTTAGCGCACACGCACACGGGCGGCCAGAGTTTATGCCATTGTGCACACTCGGCGTGTTAACAATTGTAGTCACCGCTCTGAAATATCTCTGTTTACCAATACCAACCGGTGATTTGTTCGTGGCGGTCCACAGAAATCTCGGCTTTCTAGAAGTCGACGATTTAGCGCAAAAAACATTCATCGTACGCGCACACGGGAGGCATGACTTCATGACAATATGCACACTCTGCTTGTTAACATTTGTAGTCATCGCTCTGAAATATCTATGTTTACCTCTACCAACCGCTGATTCTTTGGTTGCGGTCCACAGAAAACTCGGCTCTCTAGAAGTCGGCGATTTTGCGCAAACACACTTAGCGCATGCGCACACGGGCGGCATGACTTTATGCCAATGTGCACACTCTGCGTGATAACAAGTGTAGTCACCGCTCTGCAATATCTTTGTTTACCTCTACCGACCGGTGATTCTTTCGTGGCGGTCCACAGAAAACCCTGGTTTCTAGAACTCAACGATTTAGCGCAAAAGCACTTAGTGCACGCGCACACGGCCGGCCAGACTTTATGCCAATGTGCACACTCGGCGTGTTAAGAATTGCAGTCACCGCTCTGAAATATCTCTGTTTACCAATACCAACCGGTGATTTTTTCGTGGCGGTCCACAGAAATCTCGGCTTTCTAGATGTCGGCGATTTAGCGCAAAAAACACTTTGCGCATGCGCACACGCGCGGCATGACTTTATGCCAATGTGCACACTCTGCGTGTTAACAAGTGTAGTCACCGCTCTGCAATATCTCTGTTTACCTCTACTGACCTTTGATTCTTTCGTGGCGGTCCACAGAAAACCCGGGTTTCTCTAAATCGACGATTTAGTGCAAAAAAATACTTAGCTTACGCGCGCACGGGCGGCATGACTTTGTGACAATGTGCACACTCTGCCTGTTAATCATTGCAGTCACCGTTCTGAAATATCTCTGTTTGGCTCTACCAAACGGTGATTCTTTCGTGGCGGTACCACAGAAAACTCAGCTCTCTAGAAGTCGACGATTTAGCGCAAAAAAACACTTAGACTACGCGCGCACGGGCGGCTTGACTTTATGCCATTGTGTACACTCTGCGTGTTAACAATTGTAGTCATCGCTCTGAAGTATGTCTGTTAACTACTACCAACCAGTGATTTTCTTGTGGCGGTCCACAGAAATCTCGGCTTTCTTGAAGTCGACGATTTAGCGCATAAAACATTTATCGTATGTGCACACGGGAGGCATAATTTCATGACAATATGCACACTCTGCTTGTTAACATTTGTAGTCATCTCTCTGAAATATCTATGTTTACCTCTACCAACCGGTGATTCTTTGCTGGCGGTCCACAGAAAACTCGGCTCTCTAGAAGTCGGCGATTTAGCGCAAAAAACACTTAGCGCACGCGCACATGGGCGGCCAGACTTTATGCCAATGTGCACACTCGGCGTGTTAACAATTGTAGTCAGCGCTCTGAAATATCTCTGTTTACCAATACCAACCGGTGATTTTTTCGTGGCGGTCCACAGAAATCTCGGCTTTCTAGAAGTCGGTGATTTAGCGCAAAAACACTTAGCTTACGCGCACACGAGCGGCATGACTTTGTGACAATGTGCACACTCTGCCTGTTAACCATTGCAGTCACCGCTCTGAAATATCTCTGTTTGGCTCTACAAAACGGTGATTCTTTCGTGGCGGTACCACAGAAAACTCAAGCTCTCTAGAAGTCGACGATTTAGCGCAAAAAACACTTAGCGCACGCACACGGGCGGAATGACTTTATGCCAATGTGCACACTCTGCGTGTTAACAAGTGTAGTCACCGCTCTGCAATATCTCTGTTTACCTCTACCGACCGGTGATCCTTCCGTGGCGGTCCACAGAAAACTCGGCTTTCAAGAACACGACGATTTAGCGGAAAAAAGAACTTAGCTCGCGCGCAAACGAGCGGCGTGAATTTATGCCAATGTGCACACTCTGCGTGTTAACAATTGTGGTCATCGCTCTGAAATATCTCTGTTAACCTCTACCAACGGGTGATTCTTTCGTGGTGCTCCACAGAAAACTCGGCTCTAGAAGTCGACGATTTAGCGCAAAAGCACTTAGCGCACGCGCACACGGGCGGCCAGACTTTATGCCAATGTGCACACTCGGCGTGTTAACAATTGTAGTCACCGCTCTGAAATATCTCTGTTTACCAATACCAACCGGTGATTCTTTCGTGGCGGTCCACAGAAAACTCGGCTTTCAAGAACACGACGATTTAGCGGAAAAAAGAACTTAGCTCGCGCGCAAACGAGCGGCGTGAATTTATGCCAATGTGCACGCTCTGCGTGTTAACAATTGTGGTCATCGCTCTGAAATATCTCTGTTAACCTCTACAAACGGGTGATTCTTTCGTGGTGCTCCACAGAAAACTCGGCTCTAGAAGTCGACGATTTAGCGCAAAAGCACTTAGCGCACGCGCACACGGGCGGCCAGACTTTATGCCAATGTGCACACTCGGCGTGTTAACAATTGTAGTCACCGCTCTGAAATATCTCTGTTTACCAATACCAACCGGCGATTTTTTCGTGGCGGTCCACAGAAATCTCGGCTTTCTAGAAGTCGGTGATTTAGCGCAAAAAACACTTAGCTTACGCGCACACGAGCGGCATGACTTTATGCCAATGTGCACACTCTGCGTGTTAACAAGTGTAGTCACCGCTCTGCAATATCTCTGTTTACCTCTACCGACCTGTGATACTTTCGTGGCGGTCCACAGAAAACCCGGGTTTCTAGAACTCGACGATTTAGCGAAAACAAAACTTAGCTTACGCGCGCACGAGCGGCATGACTTTGTGACAATGTGCACACTCTGCCTGTTAACCATTGCAGTCACCGCTATGAAATATCTCTGTTTGGCTCTACCAAACGTTGATTCTTTCGTGGCGGTACCACAGAAAACTCAGCTCTCTAGAAGTCGGCGATTTAGCGCAGAAAACACTTAGCGCATCCGCACACGGGCGGCATGACTTTATGCCAATGTGCACACTCTGCGTGTTAACAATTGTAGTCATCGCTCTGAAATATCTCGGTTTACCTCTACGAACCGGTGATTCTTTCGTGGCGGTCCACAGAAAACTCGGCTTTCTAGAACTCAACGATTTAGCGAAAAAAACACTTAGCTCATGCGCACACGAGCGGCATGACTTTATGCCAATGTGCACACTCTGCGTGTTAACAAGTGTAGTCACCGCTCTGCAATATCTCTGTTTACCTCTACCGACCGGTGATTCTTTCGTGGCGGTCCACAGAAAACCCGGGTTTCTATACCTGGACGATTTAGCGCAAAAAACACTTAGCGCACGCGCACACGGGCGGCATGACTTCATGCCATTGTGTACACTCTGCGTGTTAACAATTGTAGTCATCGCTCTGAAATATCTCGGTTTACCTCTACGAACCGGTGATTCTTTCGTGGCGGTCCACAGAAAACTCGGCTTTCTAGAACTCAACGATTTAGCGAAAAAAACACTTAGCTCATGCGCACACGAGCGGCATGACTTTATGCCAATGTGCACACTCTGCGTGTTAACAAGTGTAGTCACCGCTCTGCAATATCTCTGTTTACCTCTACCGACCTGTGATTCTTTCGTGGCGGTCCACAGAAATCTCGGCATTCTAGAAGTCGACGATTTAGCGCAAAAAACATTTATCGTACGCGCACACGGTAGGCATAACTTAATGACAATGTGCACACTCTGCTTGTTAACATTTGTAGTCATCGCTCTGAAATGTCTATGTTTACCTCTACCATCCGGTGAGTCTTTGGTGGCGCTCCACAAAAAACTCGGCTCTCTAGAAGTCGGCGATTTCGCGCAAAAAACACTTAGCGCACGCGCACACGGGCGGCATGACTTTATTCCATTGTGTACAATCTGCGTGTTAACAATTGTAGTCATCGCTCTGAAATATCTCGGTTTACCTCTACCAACCGGTGATTCTTTCGTCGCGGTCCACAGAAAACTCGGCTTTCTAGAAGTCGACGATTTATCGCAAAAAACATTTATCGCACGCGCACACGAGCGGCATGACTTTATGCCAATGTGCACATTCTGTGTGTTAACAATTGTAGTCACCGCTCTCAAATATCTCAGTTTACCTATACAAACCGGTGATTCTTTCGTGGTGTTCCACAGAAAACTCGGCTGTAGAAGTCGACGATTTAACGCAAAAGCACTTAGCACACGCGCACACGGGCGGCCAGGCTTTATGCCAATGTGCACACTCTGCGTGTTAACAATTGTAGTCACCGCTCTGAAATATCTCTGTTTACCAATACCAACCGGTGATTTTTTCGTGGAAGTCCTCAGAAATCTCGGCTTTCTAGAAGTCGACGATTTAGCGCAAAAAATACTTAGCTCACGTGCACACTAGCGGCGTGACATAATGCCAATGTGCACACTCTGCGTGTTAACAATTGTAGTCATCGCTGTTAAATATCTCTGTTATTCTCTACCAACCGGTGATTTTTTCGTGGCGGTCCATAGAGATCTCGGCTTTCTAGAAGTCGACGATTTAGCGCAAAAAACACTTAGCTCCCGTGCACACGAGCGGCATGACTTTATGCCAATGAGCACACTCTGCATGTTAACAATTGTAGTCATCGCTCTGAAATATCTCGGTTTACCTCTACCAACCGGTGATTCTTTCGTGGCGGTCCACAGAAAACTCGGCTTTCAAGAACACGACGATTTAGCGGAAAAAAGAACTTAGCTCGCGCGCAAACGAGCGGCGTGAATTTACGCCAATGTGCACACTCTGCCTGTTAACAATTGTGGTCATCGCTCTGAAATATCTCTGTTAACCTCTACCAACCGGTGATTCTTTCGTGGTGTTCCACAGAAAACTCGGCTCTAGAAGTCGACGATTTAGCGCAAAAGCGCTTAGCGCACGCGCACACGGGCGGCCAGACTTTATGCCAATGTGCACACTCGGCGTGTTAACAATTGTAGTCACCGCTCTGAAATATCTCTGTTTACCAATACCAACCGGTGATTTTTTCGTGGCGGTCCACAGAAATCTCGCCTTTCTAGAAGTCGGTGATTTAGCGCAAAAAACACTTAGCTTACGCGCACACGAGCGGCATGACTTTATGCCAATGTGCACACTGTGCGTGTTAACAAGTGTAGTCACCGCTCTGCAATATCTGTTTACCTCTACCGACCTGTGATACTTTCGTGGCGGTGCACAGAAAACCCGGGTTTCTATAACTCGACGATTTAGCCAAAAAAACACTTAGCTCATGCGCACACGAGCGGCATGACTTTATGCCAATGTGCACACTCTGCGTGTTAACAAGCGTAGTCACCGCTCTGCAATATCTCTGTTTACCTCTACCGACCTGTGATTCTTTCGTGGCGGTCCACAGAAATCTCGGCATTCTAGAAGTCGACGATTTAGCGCAAAAAACATTTATCGTACGCGCACACGGTAGGCATAACTTAATGACAATGTGCACACTCTGCTTGTTAACATTTGTAGTCATCGCTCTGAAATGTCTATGTTTACCTCTACCAACCGGTGAGTCTTTGGTGGCGCTCCACAGAAAACTCGGCTCTCTAGAAGTCGGCGATTTCGCGCAAAAACACTTAGCTCCCGTGCACACGAGCGGCATGACTTTATGCCAATGAGCAAACTCTGCATGTTAACAATTGCAGTCATCGCTCTGAAATATCTCGGTTTACCTCTACCAACCGGTGATTCTTTCGTGGCGGTCCACAGAAAACTCGGCTTTCAAGAACACGACGATTTAGCGGAAAAAAGAACTTAGCTCGCGCGCAAACGAGCGGCGTGAATTTATGCCAATGTGCACACTCTGCGTGTTAAAAATTGTGGTCATCGCTCTGAAATATCTCTGTTAACCTCTACCAACCGGTGATTCTTTCGTGGTGTTCCACAGAAAACTCGGCTCTAGAAGTCGACGATTTAGTGCAAAAGCGCTTAGCGCACGCGCACACGAGCGGCATGACTTTATGCCAATGTGCACACTCTTCGTGTTAACAAGTGTAGTCACCGCTCTGCAATATCTCTGTTTACCTCTACCGACCTGTGATACTTTCGTGGCGGTCCACAGAAAACCCGGGTTTCTATAACTCGACGATTTAGCCAAAAAAAACTTAGCTTACGCGCGCACGAGCGGCATGACTTTGTGACAATGTGCACACTCTGCCTGTTAACCATTGCAGTCACCGCTCTGAAATATCTCTGTTTGGCTCTACCAAACGGTGATTCTTTCGTGGCGGTACCACAGAAAACTCAGCTCTCTAGAAGTCGACGATTTAGCGCAAAAAACACTTAGCGCATGCGCGCACGGGCGGCATGACTTTATGCCATTGTGTACATTCTGCGTGTTAACAATTGTAGTTATCGCTCTGAAATATGTCTGTTAACCTCTACCAACCGGTGATTTTTTGTGGCGGTCCACAGAAATCTCGGCTTTCTAGAAGTCGACGATTTAGCGCAAAAAACATTTATCGTACGCCCACACGGGAGGCATGACTTCATGACAATATGCACACTCTGCTTGTTAACATTTGTAGTCATCGCTCTGAAATATATCTGTTTGGCTCTACCAACCGGTGATTCTTTGGTGGCGGTCCACAGAAAACTCGGCTCTCAAGAAGTCGGCGATTTAGCGCAAAAAACACTTAGCACATCCGCACACGGGCGGCATGACTTTATGTCAATGTGCACACTCTGCGTGTTAACAAGTGTAGTCACCGCTCTGCAATATCTCTGTTTACCTCTACCGACCGGTGATTCTTTCGTGGCGGTCCACAGAAAACCCGGGTTTCTGTACCTCGACGATTTAGCGCAAAAAACACTTAGCGCACGCGCACACGGGCGGCATGACTTGATGCCATTGTGTACACTCTGCGTGTTAACAATTGTAGTCATCGCTCTGAAATATCTATGTTTACCTCTACCAACCGGTGAGTCTTTGGTGGCGCTCCACAGAAAACTCGGCTCTCTAGAAGTCGGCGATTTCGCGCAAAAAACACTTAGCGCACGCGCACACGGGCGGCATGACTTTATTCCATTGTGTACAATCTGCGTGTTAACAATTGTAGTTACCGCTCTGAAATATCTCTGTTTACCTCTACATACCGGTGATTCTTTCGTGGCGGTCCACAGAAAATTCGGCCTTCTAGAAGTCAACGATTTAGCGCAAAAAACACTTAGCTCATGCGCACACGAGCGGCATGACTTTATGCCAATGTGCACACTCTGCGTGTTAACAAGTGTAGTCACCGCTCTGCAATATCTCTGTTTACCTCTACCGACCTGTGATTCTTTCGTGGCGGTCCACAGAAATCTCGGCATTCTAGAAGTCGACGATTTAGCGCAAAAAACATTTATCGTACGCGCACACGGTAGGCATAACTTAATGACAATGTGCACACTCTGCTTGTTAACATTTGTAGTCATCGCTCTGAAATATCTATGTTTACCTCTACCAACCGGTGAGTCTTTGGTGGCGCTCCACAGAAAACTCGGCTCTCTAGAAGTCGGCGATTTCGCTCAAAAAACACTTAGCGCACGCGCACACGGGCGGCATGACTTTATTCCATTGTGTACAATCTGCGTGTTAACAATTGTAGTCATCGCTCTGAAATATCTCGGTTTACCTCTACCAATCGGTGATTCTTTCGTCGCGGTCCACAGAAAACTCGGCTTTCTAGAACTCGACGATTTAGCGAAAAAAAACTTAGCTTACGCGCGCACGAGCGGCATGACTTTGTGACAATGTGCACACTCTGCCTGTTAACCATTGTAGTCACCGCTCTGAAATATCTCTGTTTGGCTCTACCAAACGGTGATTCTTTCGTGGCGGTACCACAGAAAACTCAGCTCTCTAGAAGTTGACGATTTAGCGCAGAAAACACTTAGCTTACGCGCACACGAGCGGCATGACTTTATGCCAATGTGCGCACTCTGCGTGTTAACAAGTGTAGTCAACCCTCTGCAATATCTCTGTTTACCTCTACCGACCTGTTATTCTTTCGTGGCGGTCCACAGAAAACCCGGGTTTCTATAACTCGACGATTTAGTGCAAAAAAAACTTAGCTTACGCGCGCACGAGCGGAATGACTTTGTGACAATGTGCACACTCTGCCTGTTAACCATTGCAGTCACCGCTCTGAAATATCTCTGTTTGGCTCTACCAAACGGTGATTCTTTCGTGGCGGTACCACAGAAAACTCAGCTCTCTAGAAGTCGACGATTTAGCGCAAAAAAACACTTAGACTACGCGCGCACGGGCGGCATGACTTTATGCCATTGTGTACACTCTGCGTGTTAACAATTGTAGTCATCGCTCTGAAGTATGTCTGTTAAACTCTACCAACCGGTGATTTTTTCGTAGCGGTCCACAGAAATCTCAGCTCTCTAGAAGTCGGCGATTTAGCGCAAAAAACACTTAGCTTACGCGTACACGAGCGGCATGACTTTATGCCAATGTACAAACTCTGCGTGTTCACAATTGTAGTTACCGCTCTGAAATATCTCTGTTTACCTCTACATACCGGTGATTCTTTCGTGGCGGTCCACAGAAAATTCGGCCTTCTAGAAGTCAACGATTTAGCGCAAAAAACACTTAGCTCATGCGCACACGAGCGGCATGACTTTATGCCAATGTGCACACTCTGCGTGTTAACAAGTGTAGTCACCGCTCTGCAATATCTCTGTTTACCTCTACCGACCTGTGATTCTTTCGTGGCGGTCCACAGAAATCTCGGCATTCTAGAAGTCGACGATTTAGCGCAAAAAACATTTATCGTACGCGCACTGCGTAGGCATAACTTAATGACAATGTGCACACTCTGCTTGTTAACATTTGTAGTCATCGCTCTGAAATATCTATGTTTACCTATACCAACCGGTGAGTCTTTGGTGGCGCTCCACAGAAAACTCGGCTCTCTAGAAGTCGGCGATTTCGCGCAAAAAACACTTAGCTCCCGTGCACACGAGCGGCATGACTTTATGCCAATGAGCACACTCTGCATGTTAACAATTGTAGTCATCGCTCTGAAATATCTCGGTTTACCTCTACCAACCGGTGATTCTTTCGTGGCGGTCCACAGAAAACTCGGCTTTCAAGAACACGACGATTTAGCGGAAAAAAGAACTTAGCTCGCGCGCAAACGAGCGGCGTGAATTTACGCCAATGTGCACACTCTGCGTGTTAACAATTGTGGTCAACGCTCTGAAATATCTCTGTTAACCTCTACCAACCGGTGATTCTTTCGTGGTGTTCCACAGAAAACTCGGCTCTAGAAGTCGACGATTTAGCGCAAAAGCGCTTAGCGCACGCGCACACGGGCGGCCAGACTTTATGCCAATGTGCACACTCGGCGTGTTAACAATTGTAGTCACCGCTCTGAAATATCTCTGTTTACCAATACCAACCGGTGATTTTTTCGTGGCGGTCCACAGAAATCTCGCCTTTCTAGAAGTCGGTGATTTAGCGCAAAAAACACTTAGCTTACGCGCACACGAGCGGCATGACTTTATGCCAATGTGCACACTCTGCGTGTTAACAAGAGTAGTCACCGCTCTGCAATATCTGTTTACCTCTACCGACCTGTGATACTTTCGTGGCGGTCCACAGAAAACCCGGGTTTCTATAACTCGACGATTTAGCCAAAAAAAACTTAGCTTACGCGCGCACGAGCGGAATGACTTTGTGACAATGTGCACACTCTGCCTGTTAACCATTGCAGTCACCGCTCTGAAATATCTCTGTTTGGCTCTACCAAACGGTGATTCTTTCGTGGCGGTACCACAGAAAACTCAGCTCTCTAGAAGTCGACGATTTAGCGCAAAAAACACTTAGCGCATGCGCGCACGGGCGGCATGACTTTATGCCAATGTGCACACTCTGCGTGTTAACAAGTGTAGTCACCGCTCTGCAATATCTCTGTTTACCTCTACCGACCGGTGATTCTTTCGTGGCGGTCCACAGAAAACCCGGGTTTCTATACCTGGACGATTTAGCGCAAAAAACACTTAGCGCACGCGCACACGGGCGGCATGACTTCATGCCATTGTGTACACTCTGCGTGTTAACAATTGTAGTCATCGCTCTGAAATATCTCGGTTTACCTCTACGAACCGGTGATTCTTTCGTGGCGGTCCACAGAAAACTCGGCTTTCTAGAAGTCGACGATTTAGCGCAAAAAACATTTATCGTACGCGCACACGGGCGGCATGAGTTTATGCCAATGTGCACACTCTGCGTGTTAACAATTGTAGTTACCGCTCTGCAATATCTCTGTTTACCTCTACCGACCTGTGATTCTTTCGTGGCGGTCCACAGAAATCTCGGCATTCTAGAAGTCGACGATTTAGCGCAAAAAACATTTATCGTACGCGCACACGGTAGGCATAACTTTATGCCAATGTGCACACTCTGCGTGTTAACAATGGTGGTCAACGCTCTGAAATATCTCTGTTAACCTCTACCAACCGGTGATTTTTTCGTGGCGGTCCACAGAAATCTCGGCTTTCTAGAACTCGACGATTTAGCGAAAAAAAAAACTTAGCGCGCGCGCACACGAGCGGGGTGACTTTATGCCAATGTGCACACTCTGCGTGTTAACAATGGTGGTCATCGCTCTGAAATATCTCTGTTAACCTCTACCAACCGGTGATTTTTTCGTGGCGGTCCACAGAAATCTCGGCTTTCTAGAAGTCGACGATTTATCGCAAAAAACATTTATCGCACGCGCACACGAGCGGCATGACTTTATGCCAATGTGCACATTCTGTGTGTTAACAATTGTAGTCACCGCTCTCAAATATCTCTGTTTACCTATACAAACCGGTGATTCTTTCGTGGTGTTCCACAGAAAACTCCGCTGTAGAAGTCGACGATTTAACGCAAAAGCACTTAGCGCACGCGCACACGGGCGGCCAGACTTTATGCCGATGTGCACACTCTGCGTGTTAACAATTGTAGTCACCGCTCTGAAATATCTCTGTTTACCAATACCAACCGGTGATTTTTTCGTGGCAGTCCTCAGAAATCTCGGCTTTCTAGAAGTCGACGAATTAGCGCAAAAAATACTTAGCTCACGTGCACACTAGCGGCGTGACATTATGCCAATGTGCACACTCTGCGTGTTAACAATTGTAGTCATCGCTCTTAAATATCTCTGTTATTCTCTACCAACCGGTGATTTTTTCGTGGCGGTCCATAGAGATCTCGGCTTTCTAGAAGTCGACGATTTAGCGCAAAAAACACTTAGCTCCCGTGCACACGAGCGGCATGACTTTATGCGAATGAGCACACTCTGCATGTTAACAATTGTAGTCATCGCTCTGAAATATCTCGGTTTACCTCTACCAACCGGTGATTCTTTCGTGGCGGTCCACAGAAAACTCGGCTTTCAAGAACACGACGATTTAGCGGAAAAAAGAACTTAGCTCGCGCGCAAACGAGCGGCGTGAATTTATGCCAATGTGCACACTCTGCGTGTTAACAATTGTGGTCATCGCTCTGAAATATCTCTGTTAACCTCTACCAACCGGTGATTCTTTCGTGGTGTTCCACAGAAAACTCGGCTCTAGAAGTCGACGATTTAGCGCAAAAGCGCTTAGCGAGCGCGCACGGGGGCGGCCAGACTTTATGCCAATGTGCACACTCGGCGTGTTAACAATTGTAGTCAGCGCTCTGAAATATCTCTGTTTACCAATACCAACCGGTGATTTTTTCGTGGCGGTCCACAGAAATCTCGCCTTTCTAGAAGTCGGTGATTTAGCGCAAAAAACACTTAGCTTACGCGCACACGAGTGGCATGACTTTATGCCAATGTGCACACTCTGCGTGTTAACAAGTGTAGTCACCGCTCTGCAATATCTCGGTTTACCTCTACGAACCGGTGATTCTTTCGTGGCGGTCCACAGAAAACTCGGCTTTCTAGAACTCAACGATTTAGCGAAAAAAACACTTAGCTCATGCGCACACGAGCGGCATGACTTTATGCCAATGTGCACACTCTGCGCGTTAACAAGCGTAGTCACCGCTCTGCAATATCTCTGTTTACCTCTACCGACCTGTGATTCTTTCGTGGCGGTCCACAGAAATCTCGGCATTCTAGAAGTCGACGATTTAGCGCAAAAAACATTTATCGTACGCGCACACGGTAGGCATAACTTAATGACAATGTGCACACTCTGCTTGTTAACATTTGTAGTCATCGCTCTGAAATGTCTATGTTTACCTCTACCAACCGGTGAGTCTTTGGTGGCGCTCCACAGAAAACTCGGCTCTCTAGAAGTCGGCGATTTCGCGCAAAAACACTTAGCTCCCGTGCACACGAGCGGCATGACTTTATGCCAATGAGCACACTCTGCATGTTAACAATTGTAGTCATCGCTCTGAAATATCTCGGTTTACCTCTGCCAACCGGTGATTCTTTCGTGGCGGTCCACAGAAAACTCGGCTTTCAAGAACACGACGATTTAGCGGAAAAAAGAACTTAGCTCGCGCGCAAACGAGCGGCGTGAATTTATGCCAATGTGCACACTCTGCGTGTTAAAAATTGTGGTCATCGCTCTGAAATATCTCTGTTAACCTCTACCAACCGGTGATTCTTTCGTGGTGTTCCACAGAAAACTCGGCTCTAGAAGTCGACGATTTAGCGCAAAAGCGCTTAGCGCACGCGCACACGGGCGGCCAGACTTTATGCCAATGTGCACACTCGGCGTGTTAACAATTGTAGTCACCGCTCTGAAATATCTCTGTTTACCAATACCAACCGGTGATTTTTTCGTGGCGGTCCACAGAAATCTCGCCTTTCTAGAAGTCGGTGATTTAGCGCAAAAAACACTTAGCTTACGCGCACACGAGCGGCATGACTTTATGCCAATGTGCACACTCTGCGTGTTAACAAGTGTAGTCACCGCTCTGCAATATCTCTGTTTACCTCTACCGACCTGTGATACTTTCGTGGCGGTCCACAGAAAACCCGGGTTTCTATAACTCGACGATTTAGCCAAAAAAAACTTAGCTTACGCGCGCACGAGCGGCATGACTTTGTGACAATGTGCACACTCTGCCTGTTAACCATTGCAGTCACCGCTCTGAAATATCTCTGTTTGGCTCTACCAAACGGTGATGCTTTCGTGGCGGTACCACAGAAAACTCAGCTCTCTAGAAGTCGACGATTTAGCGCAAAAAACACTTAGCGCATGCGCGCACGGGCGGCATGACTTTATGCCATTGTGTACATTCTGCGTGTTAACAATTGTAGTTATCGCTCTGAAATATGTCTGTTAACCTCTACCAACCGGTGATTTTTTTGTGGCGGTCCACAGAAATCTCGGCTTTCTAGAAGTCGACGATTTAGCGCAAAAAACATTTATCGTACGCGCACACGGGAGGCATGACTTCATGACAATATGCACACTCTGCTTGTTAACATTTGTAGTCATCGCTCTGAAATATATCTGTTTAGCTCTACCAACCGGTGATTCTTTGGTGGCGGTCCACAGAAAACTCGGCTCTCAAGAAGTCGGCGATTTAGCGCAAAAAACACTTAGCACATCCGCACACGGGCGGCATGACTTTATGCCAATGTGCACACTCTGCGTGTTAACAAGTGTAGTCACCGCTCTGCAATATCTCTGTTTACCTCTACCGACCGGTGATTCTTTCGTGGCGGTCCACAGAAAACCCGGGTTTCTGTACCTCGACGATTTAGCGCAAAAAACACTTAGCGCACGCGCACACGGGCGGCATGACTTGATGCCATTGTGTACACTCTGCGTGTTAACAATTGTAGTCATCGCTCTGAAATATCTATGTTTACCTCTACCAACCGGTGAGTCTTTGGTGGCGCTCCACAGAAAACTCGGCTCTCTAGAAGTCGGCGATTTCGCGCAAAAAACACTTAGCGCACGCGCACACGGGCGGCATGACTTTATTCCATTGTGTACAATCTGCGTGTTAACAATTGTAGTTACCGCTCTGAAATATCTCTGTTTACCTCTACATACCGGTGATTCTTTCGTGGCGGTCCACAGAAAATTCGGCCTTCTAGAAGTCAACGATTTAGCGCAAAAAACACTTAGCTCATGCGCACACGAGCGGCATGACTTTATGCCAATGTGCACACTCTGCGTGTTAACAAGTGTAGTCACCGCTCTGCAATATCTCTGTTTACCTCTACCGACCTGTGATTCTTTCGTGGCGGTCCACAGAAATCTCGGCATTCTAGAAGTCGACGATTTAGCGCAAAAAACATTTATCGTACGCGCACACGGTAGGCATAACCTAATGACAATGTGCACACTCTGCTTGTTAACATTTGTAGTCATCGCTCTGAAATATCTATGTTTACCTCTACCAACCGGTGAGTCTTTGGTGGCGCTCCACAGAAAACTCGGCTCTCTAGAAGTCGGCGATTTCGCACAAAAAACACTTAGCGCACGCGCACACGGGCGGCATGACTTTATTCCATTGTGTACAATCTGCGTGTTAACAATTGTAGTCATCGCTCTGAAATATCTCGGTTTACCTCTACCAATCGGTGATTCTTTCGTTGCGGTCCACAGAAAACTCGGCTTTCTAGAACTCGACGATTTAGCGAAAAAAAAACTTAGCGCGCGCGCACACGAGCGGGGTGACTTTATGCCAATGTGCACATTCTGTGTGTTAACAATTGTAGTCACCGCTTTCAAATATCTCTGTTTACCAATACCAACCGGTGTTTTTTTCGTGGCGGTCCACAGAAATCTCGGCTTTCTAGAAGTCGGTGATTTAGCGCAAAAAACAGTTAGCTTACGCGCACACGAGCGGCATGACTTTATGCCAATGTGCACACTCTGCGTGTTAACAAGTGTAGTCACCGCTCTGCAATATCTCTGTTTACCTCTACCGACCTGTTATTCTTTCGTGGCGGTCCACAGAAAACCCGGGTTTCTATAACTCGACGATTTAGTGCAAAAAAAACTTAGCTTACGCGCGCACGAGCGGCATGACTTTGTGACAATGTGCACACTCTGCCTGTTAACCATTGTAGTCACCGCTCTGAAATATCTCTGTTTGGCTCTACCAAACGGTGATTCTTTCGTGGCGGTACCACAGAAAACTCAGCTCTCTAGAAGTTGACGATTTAGCGCAGAAAACACTTAGCTTACGCGCACACGAGCGGCATGACTTTATGCCAATGTGCGCACTCTGCGTGTTAACAAGTGTAGTCAACCCTCTGCAATATCTCTGTTTACCTCTACCGACCTGTTATTCTTTCGTGGCGGTCCACAGAAAACCCGGGTTTCTATAACTCGACGATTTAGTGCAAAAAAAACTTAGCTTACGCGCGCACGAGCGGAATGACTTTGTGACAATGTGCACACTCTGCCTGTTAACCATTGCAGTCACCGCTCTGAAATATCTCTGTTTGGCTCTACCAAACGGTGATTCTTTCGTGGCGGTACCACAGAAAACTCAGCTCTCTAGAAGTCGACGATTTAGCGCAAAAAAACACTTAGACTACGCGCGCACGGGCGGCTTGACTTTATGCCATTGTGTACACTCTGCGTGTTAACAATTGTAGTCATCGCTCTGAAGTATGTCTGTTAAACTCTACCAACCGGTGATTTTTTCGTAGCGGTCCACAGAAATCTCGGCTCTCTAGAAGTCGGCGATTTAGCGCAAAAAACACTTAGCTTACGCGTACACGAGCGGCATGACTTTATGCCAATGTACAAACTCTGCGTGTTCACAATTGTAGTTACCGCTCTGAAATATCTCTGTTTACCTCTACATACCGGTGATTCTTTCGTGGCGGTCCACAGAAAATTCGGCCTTCTAGAAGTCAACGATTTAGCGCAAAAAACACTTAGCTCATGCGCACACGAGCGGCATGACTTTATGCCAATGTGCACACTCTGCGTGTTAACAAGTGTAGTCACCGCTCTGCAATATCTCTGTTTACCTCTACCGACCTGTGATTTTTCGTGGCGGTCCACAGAAATCTCGGCATTCTAGAAGTCGACGATTTAGCGCAAAAAACATTTATCGTACGCGCACTCGGTAGGCATAACTTAATGACAATGTGCACACTCTGCTTGTTAACATTTGTAGTCATCGCTCTGAAATATCTATGTTTACCTGTACCAACCGGTGAGTCTTTGGTGGCGCTCCACAGAAAACTCGGCTCTCTAGAAGTCGGCGATTTCGCGCAAAAAACACTTAGCGCACGCGCACACGGGCGGCATGACTTTATTCCATTGTGTACAATCTGCGTGTTAACAATTGTAGTCATCGCTCTGAAATATCTCGGTTTACCTCTACCAACCGGTGATTCTTTCGTCGCGGTCCACAGAAAACTCGGCTTTCTAGAACTCGACGATTTAGCGAAAAAAAAAACTTAGCGCGCGCACACGAGCGGGGTGACTTTATGCCAATGTGCACACTCTGCGTGTTAACAATGGTGGTCATCGCTCTGAAATATCTCTGTTAACCTCTACCAACCGGTGATTTTTTCGTGGCGGTCCACAGAAATCTCGGCTTTCTAGAAGTCGACGATTTATCGCAAAAAACATTTATCGCACGCGCACACGAGCGGCATGACTTTATGCCAATGTGCACATTCTGTGTGTTAACAATTGTAGTCACCCCTCTCAAATATCTCTGTTTACCTATACAAACCGGTGATTCTTTCGTGGTGTTCCACAGAAAACTCGGCTGTAGAAGTCGACGATTTAACGCAAAAGCACTTAGCGCACGCGCACACAGGCGGCATGACTTTATGCCAATGTGCACCCTCTGCGTGTTAACAATTGTAGTCACTGCTCTGCAATATCACTGTTTACCTATTCTAACCGTTGATTCTTTCCTGTTGGTCCACAGAGAACTCGTCTTTCTAGAAGTCGACAATCTTGTGCAAAAAATACTTAGCTCCCGTGCACACAAGCGGCGTGACATTATGCCAATGTGCACACTCTGCGTGTTAACAATTGTAGTCATCGCTCTTAAATATCTCTGTTATTCACTGCCAACCGGTGTTTTTTCGTGGCGGTCCATAGATATCTCGGCTTTCTAGAAGTCGACGATTTAGCGCAAAAAAAGACACGTAGCTCATGCGCACACGAGCGGCATGACTTTATGCCAATGTGCACAATCTGCGTGTTAACAATTTTAGTCGCCGTTCTTCAATATTTCTGTTTACCTCTACCGACCGGTGATTCTTTCGTGGTGCTCCACAGAAAACTCGGCTCTAGAAGTCGACGATTTAGCGCAAAAGCACTTAGCGCACGCGCACACCGGCGGCCAGACTTTATGCCAATGTGCACACTCTGCGTGTTAACAATTGTAGTCACCGCTCTGAAATACCTCTGTTAACCTCTACCAACCGGTGATTTTTTCGTGGCGGTCCACAGAAATCTCGGCTCTCTAGAAGTCGGCGATTTAGCGCAAAAAACACTTAGCGCATGCGCACACGGGCGGCATGACTTTATGCCAATGTGCACACTCTGCGTGTTAACAAGTGTATTCACCGCTTTGCAATATCTCTGTTTACCTCTACCGACCGGTGATTCTTTCGTGGCGGTCCACAGAAAACCCTGGTTTCTAGAACTCAACGATTTAGCGCAAAAAACACTTAGCGCGCGCGCACACGGGCGGCATGACTTTATTCCATTCTGTACACTCTGCGTGTTAACAATTGTAGTCATCGCTCTGAAATATCTCGGTTTACCTCAACCAACCGGTGATTCTTTCGTGGCGGTCCACAGAAAATTCGGCTTTCTAGAACACGACGATCTAGCGAAAAAAAAACTTAGCTCGCGTGCAAACTAGCGGCGTGAATTTATGCCAATGTGCACACTCTGCGTGTTAACAATTGTGGTCATCGCTCTGAAATATCCCTGTTTAGCGCTACCAACCGGTGATTCTTTCGTGGCGGTCCACAGAAATCTCGGCTTTCTAGAAGTCGACGATTTATCGCAAAAAACATTTATCGCACGCGCACACGAGCGGCATGACTTTATGCCAATGTGCACATTCTGTGTGTTAACAATTGTAGTCATCGCTCTGAAATATATCTGTTTACCTCTACATACCGGTGATTCTTTCGTGGCGGTCCACAGAAAATTTGGCCTTCTAGAAGTCAACGATTTAGCGCAAAAAACACTTAGCTCATGCGCACACGAGCGGCATGACTTTATGCCAATGTGCACACTCTGCGTGTTAACAAGTGTAGTCACCGCTCTGCAATATCTCTGTTTACCTCTACCGACCTGTGATTCTTTCGTGGCGGTCCACAGAAATCTCGGCATTCAAGAAGTCGACGATTTAGCGCAAAAAACATTTATCGTACGCGCACACGGTAGGCATAACTTCATGACAATGTGCACACTCTGCTTGTTAACATTTGTAGTCATCGCTCTGAAATATATCTGTTTACCTCTACCAACCGGTGATTCTTTGGTGGCGGTCCACAGAAAACTCGGCTCTCTAGAAGTCGGCGATTTAGCGCAAAAAACACTTAGCGCATCCGCACAATGGCGGCATGACTTTATGCCAATGTGCACACTCTGCGTGTTAACAAGTGTAGTCACCGCTCTGCAATATCTCTGTTTACCTCTACCGACCGGTGATTCTTTCGTGGCGGTCCACAGAAAACCCGGGTTTCTATACCTCGACGATTTAGCGCAAAAAACACTTAGCGCACGCGCACACGGGCGGCATGACTTCATGCCATTGTGTACACTCTGCGTGTTAACAATTGTAGTCATCGCTCTGAAATATCTCGGTTTACCTCTACGAACCGGTGATTCTTTCGTGGCGGTCCACAGAAAACTCGGCTTTCTATAACTCAATGATTTAGCGAAAAAAAAAACTTAGCTCACGCACACACGAGCGGCGTGACTTTATGCCAATGTGCAAACTCTGTTTGTTAACAATTGTAGTCACCGCTCTGAAATATCTCTGTTTACCTTTACCAACCAGTGATTTTTTCGTAGCGGTCCACAGAAATCTCGGCTCTCTAGAAGTCGGCGATTTAGCGCAAAAAACACTTAGCTTACGCGTACACGAGCGGCATGACTTTATGCCAATGTACAAACTCTGCGTGTTAACAATTGTAGTTACCGCTCTGAAATATCTCTGTTTACCTCTACATACCGGTGATTCTTTCGTGGCGGTCCACAGAAAATTCGGCCTTCTAGAAGTCAACGATTTAGCGCAAAAAACACTTAGCTCATGCGCACACGAGCGGCATGACTTTATGCCAATGTGCACACTCTGCGTGTTAACAAGTGTAGTCACCGCTCTGCAATATCTCTGTTTACCTCTACCGACCTGTGATTCTTTCGTGGCGGTCCACAGAAATCTCGGCATTCAAGAAGTCGACGATTTAGCGCAAAAAACATTTATCGTACGCGCACACGAGCGGCATGACTTTATGCCAATGTGCACATTGTGTGTGTTAACAATTGTAGTCACCGCTCTCAAATATCTCTGTTTACCTATACAAACCGGTGATTCTTTCGTGGTGTTCCACAGAAAACTCGGCTCTCTAGAAGACGGCGATTTCGCCCAAAAAACACTTAGCGCACGCGCACACGGGCGGCATGACTTTATTCCATTGTGTACAATCTGCGTGTTAACAATTGTAGTCATCGCTCTGAAATATCTCGGTTTACCTCTACCAACCGGTGATTCTTTCGTCGCGGTCCACAGAAAACTCGGCTTTCTAGAAATCGACGATTTAGCCAAAAAAAACTTAGCGCGCGCGCACACGAGCGGCGTGACTTTATGCCAATGTGCGCACTCTGCGTGTTAACAATTGTGGTCATCGCTCTGAAATATCTCGGTTAACCTCTACCAACCGGTGATTTTTTCGTCGCGGTCCACAGAAATCTCGGCTTTCTAGAAGTCGACGATTTATCGCAAAAAACATTTATCGCACGCGCACACGAGCGGCATGACTTTATGCCAATGTGCACATTGTGTGTGTTAACAATTGTAGTCACCGCTCTCAAATATCTCTGTTTACCTATACAAACCGGTGATTCTTTCGTGGTGTTCCACAGAAAACTCGGCTGTAGAAGTCGACGATTTAACGCAAAAGCACTTAGCGCACGCGCACACGGGCGGCCAGACTTTATGCCAATGTGCACACTCTGCGTGTTAACAATTGTAGTCACCGCTCTGAAATATGTCTGTTTACCTATACAAACCGGTGATTCTTTCGTGGTGTTCCACAGAAAACTCGGCTCTAGAAGTCGACGATTTAGCGCAAAAGCACTTCGCGCACGCGCACACGGGCGGCCAGACTTTATGCCAATGTGCACACTCTGCGTGTTAACAATTGTAGTCATCGCTCTGAAATATGTCTGTTAACCTCTACGAACCGGTGATTTTTCGTGGCGGTCCACAGAAATCTCGGCTTTCTAGAAGTCGACGATTTAGCGCAAAAACATTTATCGTACGCGCACACGGGAGGCATGACTTCATGACAATATGCACACTCTGCTTGTTAACATTTGTAGTCATCGCTCTGAAATATCTATGTTTACCTCTACCAACCGGTGATTCTTTGGTGGCGGTCCACAGAAAACTCGGCTCTCTAGAAGTAGGCGATTTAGCCCAAAAAACACTTAGCGCATGCGCACACGGGCGGCATGACTTTATGCCAATGTGCACACTCTGCATGTTAACAAGTGTAGTCACCGCTCTGCAATATCTCTGTTTACCTCTACCGACCGGTGATTCCTTCGTGGCGGTCCACAGAAAACCCTGGTTTCTAGAACTCGACGATTTAGCGCAAAAAACACTTAGCGCACGCGCACACGGGCGGCATGACTTTATTCCATTGTGTACACTCTGCGTGTTAACAATTGTAGTCATCGCTCTGAAATATCTCGGTTTACCTCTACCGACCGGTGATTCTTTCGGGGCAGTCCACAGAAAACTCGGCTTTCTAGAGCTCGACGATTTAGCGCAAAAAAAAACACTTAGCTTACGCGCACACGAGCGGCATGACTTTATGCCAATGTGCACACTCTGCGTGTTAACAAGTGTAGTCACCGCTCTGCAATATCTCTGTTTACCTCTACCGACCTGTGATACTTTCGTGGCGGTCCAAAGAAAACCCGGGTTTCTAGAACTCGACGATTTAGCGAAAAAAAAACTTAGCTTACGCGCGCACGAGCAGCATGACTTTGTGACAATGTGCACACTCTGCCTGTTAACCATTGCAGTCACCGCTCTGAAATATCTCTGGCTCTACCAAACGGTGATTCTTTCGTGGCGGTACCACAGAAAACTCAGCTCTCTAGAAGTCGACGATTTAGCGCAAAAAACACTTAGCGCATGCGCGCACGGGCGGCATGACTTTATGCCATTGTGTACATTCTGCGTGTTAACAATTGTAGTCATCGCTCTCAAATATCTCGGTTTACTTCTACGAACCGGTGATTCTTTGTGGCGGTCCACAGAAAACTCGGCTTTCTAGAACTCAACGATTTAGCGAAAAAAAAACTTAGCTCACGCACACACGAGCGGCGTGACTTTATGCCAATGTGCACAGTCTGCGTGTTAACACTTGTAGTCACCGCTCTGAAATATGTCTGTTTACCTATACAAAGCGGTGATTCTTTCGTGGTGTTCCACAGAAAACTCGGCTCTAGAAGACGACGATTTAGCGCAAAAGCACTTCGCACACGCGCACACGGGCGGCCAGACTTTATGCCAATGTGCACACTCTGCGTGTTAACAATTGTAGTCATCGCTCTGAAATATGTCTGTTAACCTCTACCAACCGGTGATTTTTTCGTGGCGGTGCACAGAAATCTCGGCTTTCTAGAAGTCGACGATTTAGCGCAAAAACATTTATCGTACGCGCACACGGGAGGCATGACTTCATGACAATATCCACACTCTGCTTGTTAACATTTGTAGTCATCGCTCTGAAATATCTATGTTTACCTCTACCAACCGGTGATTCTTTGGTGGTGGTCCACAGAAAACTCGGCTCTCTAGAAGTCGGCGATATAGCGCAAAAAACACTTAGCGCATGCGCACACGGGCGGCATGACTTCATGCCAATGTGCACACTCTGCGTGTTAACAAGTGTAGTCACCGCTCTGCAATATCTCTGTTTACCTCTACCGACCGGTGATTCCTTCGTGGCGGTCCACAGAAAACCCTGGTTTCTAGAACTCGACGATTTAGCGCAAAAAACACTTAGCGCACGCGCACACGGGCGGCATGACTTTATTCCATTGTGTACACTCTGCGTGTTAACAATTGTAGTCATCGCTCTGAAATATCTCGGTTTACCTCTACTGATCGGTGATTCTTTCGGGGCAGTCCACAGAAACTCGGCTTTCTAGAGCTCGACGATTTAGCGCAAAAAAAACACTTAGCTTACGCGCACACGAGCGGCATGACTTTATGCCAATGTACACACTCTGCGTGTTAACAATTGTAGTTACCGCTCTGAAATATCTCTGTTTACCTCTACATACCGGTGATTCTTTCGTGGTGGTCCACAGAAAATTGGGCCCTCTAGAAGTCAACGATTTAGCGCAAAAAACACTTAGCTCAAGCGCACACGAGCGGCATGACTTTATGCCAATGTGCACACTCTGCGTGTTAACAAGTGTAGTCACCGCTCTGCAATATCTCTGTTTACCTCTACCGACATGTGATACTTTCGTGGCGGTCCAAAGAAAACCCGGGTTTCTAGAACTCGACGATTTAGCGAAAAAAAAACTTAGCTTACGCGCGCACGAGCAGCATGACTTTGTGACAATGTGCATACTCTGCCTGTTAACCATTGCAGTCACCGCTCTGAAATATCTCTGTTTGGCTCTACCAAACGGTGATTCTTTCGTGGCGGTACCACAGAAAACTCAGCTCTCTAGAAGTCGACGATTTAGCGCAAAAAACACTTAGCGCATGCGCGCACGGGCGGCATGACTTTATGCCATTGTGTACATTCTGCGTGTTAACAATTGTAGTTATCGCTCTGAAATATGTCTGTTAACCTCTACCAACCGGTGATTTTTTTGTTGCGGTCCACAGAAATCTCGGCTTTCTAGAAGTCGACGATTTAGCGCAAAAACATTTATCGTACGCGCACACGGGAGGCATGACTTCATGACAATATGCACACTCTGCTTGTTAACATTTGTAGTCATCGCTCTGAAATATATCTGTTTACCTCTACCAACCGGTGATTCTTTGGTGGCGGTCCACAGAAAACTCGGCTCTCTAGAAGTCGGCGATTTAGCGCAAAAACACTTAGCGCATCCGCACACGGGCGGCATGACTTTATGCCAATGTGCACACTCTGCGTGTTAACAAGTGTAGTCACCGCTCTGCAATATCTCTGTTTACCTCTACCGACCGGTGATTCTTTCGTGGCGGTCCACAGAAAACCCGGGTTTCTATACCTCGAAGATTTAGCGCAAAAAACAATTACCGCACGCGCACACGGGCGGCATGACTTCATGCCATTGTGTACACTCTGCATGTTAACAATTGTAGTCATCGCTCTGAAATATCTCGGTTTACCTCTACGAACCGGTGATTCTTTCGTGGCGGTCCACAGGCAACTCGGCTTTCTAGAACTCAACGATTTAGCGAAAAAAAAAACTTAGCTCACGCACACACGAGCGGCGTGACTTTATGCCAATGTGCAAACTCTGTTTGTTAACAATTGTAGTCACCGCTCTGAAATATCTCTGTTTACCTTTACCAACCAGTGATTTTTTCGTAGTGGTCCACAGAAATCTCGGCTCTCTAGAAGTCGGCGATTTAGCGCAAAAAACACTTAGCTTACGCGTACACGAGCGGCATGACTTTATGCCAATGTACAAACTCTGCGTGTTAACAATTGTAGTTACCGCTCTGAAATATCTCTGTTTACCTCTACATACCGGTGATTCTTTCGTGGCGGTCCACAGAAAATTCGGCCTTCTAGAAGTCAACGATTTAGCGCAAAAAACACTTAGCTCATGCGCACACGAGCGGCATGACTTTATGCCAATGTGCACACTCTGCGTGTTAACAAGTGTAGTCACCGCTCTGCAATATCTCTGTTTACCTCTACCGACCTGTGATTCTTTCGTGGCGGTCCACGGAAATCTCGGCATTCTAGAAGTCGACGATTCAGCGCAAAAAACATTTATCGTACGCGCACACGGTAGGCATAACTTCATGACAATGTGCACACTCTGCTTGTTAACATTTGTAGTCATCGCTCTGAAATATCTATTTTTACCCCTGCCAACCGGTGAGTCTTTGGTGGCGCTCCACAGAAAACTCGGCTCTCTAGAAGTCGGCGATTTCGCGCAAAAAACACTTAGCGCACGCGCACACGGGCGCCATGACTTTATTCCATTGTGTACAATCTGCGTGTTAACAATTGTAGTCATCGCTCTGAAATATCTCGGTTTACCTCTACCAACCGGTGATTCTTTCGTCGCGGTCCACAGAAAACCCGGGTTTCTATACCTCGACGATTTAGCGCAAAAAACACTTAGCGCACGCGCACACGGGCGGCATGACTTCATGCCATTGTGTACACTCTGCGTGTTAACAATCGTAGTCATCGCTCTGAAATATCTCCGTTTACCTCTACCGACCGGTGATTCTTTCGTGGCGGTCCACAGAAAACCCGGGTTTCTATACCTCGACGATTTAGCGCAAAAAACACTTAGCGCACGCGCACACGGGCGGCATGACTTCATGCCATTGTGTACACTCTGCGTGTTAACAATTGTAGTCATCGCTCTGAAATATCTCGGTTTACTTCTACGAACCGGTGATTCTTTGTGGCGGTCCACAGAAAACTCGGCTTTCTAGAACTCAACGATTTAGCGAAAAAAAAACTTAGCTCACGCACACACGAGCGGCGTGACTTTATGCCAATGTGCACACTCTGCGTGTTAACACTTGTAGTCACCGCTCTGAAATATGTCTGTTTACCTATACAAACCGGTGATTCTTTCGTGGTGTTCCACAGAAAACTCGGCTCTAGAAGTCGACGATTTAGCGCAAAAGCACTTCGCGCACGCGCACACGGGCGGCCAGACTTTATGCCAATGTGCACACTCTGCGTGTTAACAATTGTAGTCATCGCTCTGAAATATGTCTGTTAACCTCTACCAACCGGTGATTTTTCCGTGGCGGTCCACAGAAATCTCGGCTTTCTAGAAGTCGACGATTTAGCGCAAAAACATTTATCGTACGCGCACACGGGAGGCATGACTTCATGACAATATCCACACTCTGCTTGTTAACATTTGTAGTCATCGCTCTGAAATATCTATGTTTACCTCTACCAACCGGTGATTCTTTGGTGGTGGTCCACAGAAAACTCGGCTCTCTAGAAGTCGGCGATATAGCGCAAAAAACACTTAGCGCATGCGCACACGGGCGGCATGACTTTATGCCAATGTGCACACTCTGCGTGTTAACAAGTGTAGTCACCGCTCTGCAATATCTCTGTTTACCTCTACCGACCGGTGATTCCTTCGTGGCGGTCCACAGAAAACCCTGGTTTCTAGAACTCGACGATTTAGCGCAAAAAACACTTAGCGCACGCGCACACGGTCGGCATGACTTTATTCCATTGTGTACATTCTGCGTGTTAACAATTGTAGTCATCGCTCTGAAATATCTCGGTTTACCTCTACCGACCGGTGATTCTTTCGGGGCAGTCCACAGAAAACTCGGCTTTCTAGAGCTCGACGATTTAGCGCAAAAAAAAACACTTAGCTTACGCGCACACGAGCGGCATGACTTTATGCCAATGTACACACTCTGCGTGTTAACAATTGTAGTTACCGCTCTGAAATATCTCTGTTTACCTCTACATACCGGTGATTCTTTCGTGGTGGTCCACAGAAATCTCGGCTTTCTAGAAGTCGACGATTTAGCGGAAATAACATTTATCGCACGTGCACACGAGCGGCATGACTTTATGCCAATGTGCACATTCTGTGTGTTAAAAATTGTAGTCACCGCTCTGAAATATCTCTGTTTACCTATACAAACCGGTGATTCTTTCGTGGTGTTCCACAGAAAACTCGGCTCTAGAAGTCGACGATTTAGCGCAAAAGCACTTAGCGCACGCGCACACGGGCGGCCAGACTTTATGCCAATGTGCACACTCGGCGTGTTAACAATTGTAGTCACCGCTCTGAAATATCTCTGTTTACCAATACCAACCGGTGATTTTTTCGTGGCGGTCCACAGAAATCTCGGCTTTCTAGAAGTCGGCGATTTAGCGCAAAAAACACTTAGCTTACGCGCACACGAGCGGCATGACTTTATGCCAATGTGCACACTCTGCGTGTTAACAATTGTAGTAATCGCTCTGAAATATGTCTGTTAACCTCTACCAACCGGTGATTTTTTCGTGGCGGTCCACAGAAATCTCAGCTTTCTAGAAGTCGACGATTTAGCGCAAAAACATTTATCGTACGCGCACGCGGGAGGAATGACTTCATGACAATATGCACACTCTGCTTGTTAACATTTGTAGTCATCGCTCTGAAATATCTATGTTTACCTCTACCAACCGGTGACTCTTTGGTGGCGGTCCACAGAAAACTCGGCTCTCGAGAAGTCAGCGATTTAGCGCAAAAAACACTTAGCGCATGCGCACACGGGCGGCATGACTTTATGCCAATGTGCACACTCTGCGTGTTAACAAGTGTAGTCACCGCTCTGCAATATCTCTGTTTACCTCTACCGACCGGTGATTCTTTCGAGGCGGTCCACAGAAAACCCTGGTTTCTAGAACTCAACGATTTAGCGCAAAAAACACTTAGCGTGCGCGCACACGAGCGGCATGACTTTGTCACAATGTGCACAGTCTGCCTGTTAACCATTGCAGTCACCGCACTGAAATACCTCTGTTTGGCTCTACCAAACGGTGATTCTTTCGTGGCGGCACCACAGAAAACTCAGCTCTCTAGAAGTCGACGATTTAGCGCAAAAAAACACTTAGCGCACGCGAGCACGGGCGGCATGACTTTATGCCATTGTATACACCCTGCGTGTTAACAATTGTAGTCATCGCTCTGAAATATGTCTGTTAACCTCTACCAACCGGTGATTTTTTCGTGGCGGTCCACAGAAATCTCGGCTTTCTAGAAGTCGACGATTTAGCGCAAAAAACACTTAGCGCACGCGTGCACGGGCGGCATGACTTTATGCCATTGTGTACACTCTGCGTGTTAACAATTGTAGTCATCGCTCTGAAATATGTCTGTTAACCTCTACCAACCGGTGATTTTTTCGTGGCGGTCCCCAGAAATCTCGGCTTTCTAGAAGTCGGTGATTTAGCGCAAAAAACACTTAGCTTGCGCGCACACGAGCGGCATGACTTTATGCCAATGTGCACACTCTGCGTGTTAACAAGTGTAGTCACCGCTCTGCAATATCTCTGTTTACCTCTGCCGACCTGTGATTCTTTCGTGGCGGTCCACAGAAAACCCGGGTTTCTATATCTCGACGATTTAGTGCAAAAAAAACTTAGCTTACGCGCGCACGAGCGGCATGACTTTGTCACAATGTGCACACTCTGCCTGTTAACCATTGCAGTCACCGCACTGAAATATCTCTGTTTGGCTCTACCAAACGGTGATTCTTTCGTGGCGGCACCACAGAAAACTCAGCTCTCTAGAAGTCGACGATTTAGCGCAAAAAAAACACTTAGCGCACGCGCGCACGGGCGGCATGACTTTATGCCATTGTATACACCCTGCGTGTTAACAATTGTAGTCATCGCTCTGAAATATGTCTGTTAACCTCCACCAACCGGTGATTTTTTCGTGGCGGTCCACAGAAATCTCGGCTTTCTAGAAGTCGACGATTTAGCGCAAAAACATTTATCGTACGCGCACACGGGAGGCATGACTTCATGACAATATGCACACTCTGCTTGTTAACATTTGTAGTCATCGCTCTGAAATATCTATGTTTACCTCTACCAACCGGTGACTCTTTGGTGGCGGTCCACAGAAAACTCGGCTCTCTAGAAGTCAGCGATTTAGCGCAAAACACACTTAGCGCACGCGTGCACGGGCGGCATGACTTTATGCCATTGTGTACACTCTGCGTGTTAACAATTGTAGTCATCGCTCTGAAATATGTCTGTTAACCTCTACCAACCGGTGATTTTTTCGTGGCGGTCCACAGAAATCTCGGCTTTCTAGAAGTCGACGATTTAGCGCAAAAACATTTATCGTACGCGCACACGGGAGGCATGACTTCATGACAATATGCACACTCTGCTTGTTAACATTTGTAGTCAACGCTCTGAAATATCTATGTTTACCTCTACCAACCGGTGACTCTTTGGTGGCGGTCCACAGAAAACTCGGCTCTCTAGAAGTCGGCGATTTAGCGCAAAAAACACTTAGCGCATGCGCACACGGGCGGCATGACTTTATGCCAATGTGCACACTCTGCGTGTTAACAAGTGTAGTCACCGCTCTGCAATATCTCTGTTTACCTCTACCGACTGGTGATTCTTTCGTGGCGGTCCACAGAAAACCCTGGTTTCTAGAACTCAACGATTTAGCGCAAAAAACACTTAGCGCGCGCGCACACGGGCGGCATGACTTTACTCCATAGTGTACACTCTGCGTGTTAACAATTGTAGTCATCGCTCTGAAATATCTCGGTTTACCTCTACCAACCGGTGATTCTTTCGTGGCGGTCCACAGAAAACTCGGCTTTCTAGAACACGACGATTTAGCGAAAAAAAAAACTTAGCTCGCGTGCAAACGAGCGGCGTGAATTTATGCCAATGTGCACACTCTGCGTGTTAACAATTGTGGTCAGCGCTCTGAAATATCTCTGTTAACCTCTACCAACCGGTGATTTTTTCGTGGCGGTCCACAGAAATCTCGGCTTTCTAGAAGTCGACGATTTAGCGCAAAAAACATTTATCGCACACGCACACGAGCGGCATGACTTTATGCCAATGTGCACACTCGGCGTGTTAACAATTGTAGTCACCGCTCTGAAATATCTCTGTTTACCAATACCAACCGGTGATTTTTTCGTGGCGGTCCCCAGAAATCTCGGCTTTCTAGAAGTCGGTGATTTAGCGCAAAAAACAATTAGCTTGCGCGCACACGAGCGGCATGACTTTATTCCAATGTGCACACTCTGCGTGTTAACAATTGTAGTCATCGCTCTGAAATATGTCTGTTAACCTCTACCAACCGGTGATTTTTTCGTGGCGGTCCACAGAAATCTCGGCTTTCTAGAAGTCGACGATTTAGAGCAAAAGCACTTAGCGCACGCGCACACGGGCGGCCAGACTTTATGCCAATGTGCACACTCTGCGTGTTAACAATTGTAGTCACCACTCTGAAATATCTCTGTTTACCAATACCAACCGGTGATTTTTTCGTGGCGGTCCACAGAAATCTCGGCTTTCTAGAAATCGACGATTTAGCGCAAAAAACATTTAATAGTACTCCCACACGGGAGGCATGACTTCATGACAATATGCACACTCTGCTTGTTAACATTTGTAGTCATCGCTCTGAAATATCTATGTTTACCTCTACCAACCGGTGACTCTTTGGTGGCGGTCCACAGAAAACTCGGCTCTCTAGAAGTCAGCGATTTAGCGCAAAAAACACTTAGCGCATGCGCACACGGGCGGCATGACTTTATGCCAATGTGCACACTCTGCGTGTTAACAAGTGTAGTCACCGCTCTGCAATATCTCTGTTTACCTCTACCGACCAGTGATTCTTTCGTGGCGGTCCACAGAAAACCCTGGTTTCTAGAACTCAACGATTTAGCGCAAAAAACACTTAGCGCGCGCGCACACGGGCGGCATGACTTTATTCCATTGTGTACACTCTGCGTGTTAGCAATTGTAGTCATCGCTCTGAAATATCTCGGTTTACCTCTACCAACCGGTGATTCTTTCGTGGCGGTCCACAGGAAACTCGGCTTTCTAGAACACGACGATTTAGCGAAAAAAAACTTAGCTCGCGTGCAAACGAGCGGCGTGAATTTATGCCAATGTGCACACTCTGCGTGTTAACAATTGTGGTCATCGCTCTGAAATATCTCTGTTAACCTCTACCAACCGGTGATTTTTTCGTGGCGGTCCACAGAAATCTCGGCTTTCTAGAAGTCGACGATTTAGCGCAAAAAACATTTATCGCACGCGCACACGAGCGGCATGACTTTATGCCAATGTGCACATTCTGTGTGTTAACAATTGTAGTCACCGCTCTCAAATATCTCTGTTTGCCTATACAAAAAGGTGATTCTTTCGTGGTGTTCCAATGAAAACTCGGCTCTAGAAGTCGACGATCTAGCGCAAAAGCACTTAGCGCACGCGCACACGGGCGGCCAGACTTTATGCCAATGTGCACACTCTGCGTGTTAACAATTGTAGTCACCGCTCTGAAATATCTCTGTTTACCAATACCAACCGGTGATTTTTTCGTGGCGGTCCCCAGAAATCTCGGCTTTCTAGAAGTCGGTGATTTAGCGCAAAAAACACTTAGCTTACGCGCACACGAGCGGCATGACTTTATGCCAATGTGCACACTCTGCGTGTTAACAAGTGTAGTCACCGCTCTGCAATATCTCTGTTTACCTCTACCGACCTGTGATTCTTTCGTGGCGGTCCACAGAAAACCCGGGTTTCTATAACTCGACGATTTAGTGCAAAAAAAACTTAGCTTACGCGCGCACGAGCGGCATGACTTTGTCACAATGTGCACACTCTGCCTGTTAACCATTGCAGTCACCGCTCTGAAATATCTCTGTTTGGCTCTACCAAACGGTGATTCTTTCGTGGCGGCACCACAGAAAACTCAGCTCTCTAGAAGTCGACGATTTAGCGCAAAAAACACTTAGTGCACGCGCGCACGGGCGGCATGACTTTATGCCATTGTGTACACTCTGCGTGTTAACAATTGTAGTCATCGCTCTGAAATATGTCTGTTAACCTCTACCAACCGGTGATTTTTTCGTGGCGGTCCACAGAAATCTCGGCTTTCTAGAAGTCGACGATTTAGCGCAAAAACATTTATCGTACGCGCACACGGGAGGCATAACTTCATGACAATATGCACACTCTGCTTGTTAACATTTGTAGTCATCGCTCTGAAATATCTATGTTTACCTCTACCAACCGGTGACTCTTTGGTGGCGGTCCACAGAAAACTCGGCTCTCTAGAAGTCAGCGATTTAGCGCAAAAAACACTTAGCGCATGCGCACACGGGCGGCATGACTTTATGCCAATGTGCACACTCTGCGTGTTAACAAGTGTAGTCACCGCTCTGCAATATCTCTGTTTACCTCTATCGACCGGTGATTCTTTCGTGGCGGTCCACAGAAAACCCTGGTTTCTAGAACTCAACGATTTAGCGCAAAAAACACTTAGCGCGCGCGCACACGGGCGGCATGACTTTATTCCATTGTGTACACTCTGCGTGTTAACAATTGTAGTCATCGCTCTGAAATACCTCGGTTTACCTCTACCAACCGGTGATTCTTTCGTGGCGGTCCACAGAAAACTCGGCTTTCTAGAACACGACGATTTAGAGAAAAAAAACTTAGCTCGCGCGCAAACGAGCGGCGTGAACTTATGCCAATGTGCACACTCTGCGTGTTAACAATTGTGGTCATCGCTCTGATATATCTCTGTTAACCTCTACCAACCGGTGATTTTTTCGTGGCGGTCCACAGAAATCTCGGCTTTCTAGAAGTCGACGATTTAGAGCAAAAGCACTTAGCGCACGCGCACACGGGCGGCGAGACTTTATGCCAATGTGCACACTCTGCGTGTTAACAATTGTAGTCACCACTCTGAAATATCTCTGTTTACCAATACCAACCGGTGATTTTTTCGTGGCGGTCCCCAGAAATCTCGGCTTTCTAGAAGTCGGTGATTTAGCGCAAAAAACACTTAGCTTACGCGCACACGAGCGGCATGACTTTATGCCAATGTGCACACTCTGCGTGTTAACAATTGTAGTCATCGCTCTGAAATATGTCTGTTAACCTCTACCAACCGGTGATTTTTTCGTGGCGGTCCACAGAAATCTCGGCTTTCTAGAAGTCGACGATTTAGCGCAAAAACATTTATCGTACGCGCACACGGGAGGCATGACTTCATGACAATATGCACACTCTGCTTGTTAACATTTGTAGTCATCGCTCTGAAATATCTATGTTTACCTCTACCAACCGGAAACTCTTTGGTGGCGGTCCACAGAAAACTCGGCTCTCTAGAAGTCAGCGATTTAGCGCAGAAAACACTTAGCGCATGCGCACACGGGCGGCATGACTTTATGCCAATGTGCACACTCTGCGTGTTAACAAGTGTAGTCACCGCTCTGCAATATCTCTGTTTACCTCTACCGACCGGTGATTCTTTCGTGGCGGTCCACAGAAAACCCTGGTTTCTAGAAACCAACGATTTAGCGCAAAAAACACTTAGCGCGCGCGCACACGGGCGGCATGACTTTATTCCATTGTGTACACTCTGCGTGTTAACAATTGTAGTCATCGCTCTGAAATATCTCGGTTTACCTCTATCAACCGGTGATCCTTTCGTGGCGGTCCACAGAAAACTCGGCTTTCTAGAACACGACGATTTAGCGAAAAAAAACTTAGCTCGCGTGCAAACGTGCGGCGTGAATTTATGCCAATGTGCACACTCTGCGTGTTAACAATTGTGGTCATCGCTCTGAAATATCTCTGTTAACCTCTACCAACCGGTGATTTTTTCGTGGCGGTCCACTGAAATCTCGGCTTTCTAGAAGTCGGTGATTTAGTGCAAAAAACACTTAGCTTACGCGCACACGAGCGGCATGACTTTATGCCAATGTGCACACTCTGCGTGTTAACAAGTGTAGTCACCGCTCTGCAATATCTCTGTTTACCTCTTCCGACCTGTGATTCTTTCGTGGCGGTGGACAGAAAACCCGGGTTTCTATAACTCGACGATTTAGTGCAAAAAAAACTTAGTTTACGCGCGCACGAGCGGCATGACTTTGTCACAATGTGCACACTCTGCCTGTTAACCATTGAAGTTACCGCTCTGAAATATCTCTGTTTGGCTCTACCAAACGGTGATTCTTTCGTGGCGGCACCACAGAAAACTCAGCTCTCTAGAAGTCGACGATTTAGCGCAAAAAAACACTTAGCGCACGCGCGCACGGGCGGCATGACTTTATGCCATTGTGTACACTCTGCGTGTTAACAATTGTAGTCATCGCTCTGAAATATGTCTGTTAACCTCTACCAACCGGTGATTTTTTCGTGGCGGTCCACAGAAATCTCGGCTTTCTAGAAGTCGACGATTTAGCGCAAAAACATTTATCGTACGCGCACACGGGAGGCATAACTTCATGACAATATGCACACTCTGCTTGTTAACATTTGTAGTCATCGCTCTGAAATATCTATGTTTACCTCTAGCAACCGGTGACTCTTTGGTGGCGGTCCACAGAAAACTCGGCTCTCTAGAAATCAGCGATTTAGCGCAAAAAACACTTAGCGCATGCGCACACGGGCGGCATGACTTTATGCCAATGTGCACACTCTGCGTGTTAACAAGTGTAGTCACCGCTCTGCAATATCTCTGTTTACCTCTATCGACCGGTGATTCTTTCGTGGCGGTCCACAGAAAACCCTGGTTTCTAGAACTCAACGATTTAGCGCAAAAAACACTTAGCGCGCGCGCACACGGGCGGCATGACTTTATTCCATTGTGTACACTCTGCGTGTTAACAATTGTGGTCATCGCTCTGAAATATCTCTGTTAACCTCTACCAACCGGTGATTTTTTCGTGGCGGTCCACTGAAATCTCGGCTTTCTAGAAGTCGGTGATTTAGTGCAAAAAACACTTAGCTTACGCGCACACGAGCGGCATGACTTTATGCCAATGTGCACACTCTGCGTGTTAACAATTGTAGTCATAGCTCTCAAATATTTCTGTTTACCTATACAAACCGGTGATTCTTTCGTGGTGGTCCACAGAAAACCCGGGTTTCTATAACTCGACGATTTAGTGCAAAAAAAACTTAGCTTACGCGCGCACGAGCGGCATGACTTTGTGACAATGTGCATACTCTGCCTGTTAACCATTGCAGTCACCGCTCTGAAATATCTCTGTTTGGCTCTACCAAACGGTGATTCTTTCGTGGCGGTACCACAGAAAACTCAGCTCTCTAGAAGACGACGATTTAGCGCAATAAAACACTTAGCGCACGCGCGCACGGGCGGCATGACTTTATGCCAATGTGCACACTCTGCGTGTTAACAATTGTGGTCATCGCTCTGAAATATGTCTGTTAACCTCTACCAACCGGTGATTTTTTCGTGGCGGTCCACAGAAATCTCGGCTTTCTAGAAGTCGACGATTTAGCGCAAAAAACAATTATCGCACGCGCACACGAGCGGCATGACTTTAAGCCAATGTGCACATTCTGTGTGTTAACTATTGTCGTCACCACTCTCAAATATCTCTGTTGACCTATACAAACCGGTGATTCTTTCGTGGTGTTCCACAGAAAACTCGGCTCTAGAAGTCGACGATTTAGCGCAAAAGCACTTAGCGCACGCGCACACGGGCGGACAGAGTTTATGCCAATGTGCACACTCGGCGTGTTAACAATTGTAGTCACCGCTCTGAAATATCTCTGTTTACCAATACCAACCAGTGATTTTTTCGTGGCGGTCCCCAGAAATCTCGGCTTTCTAGAAGTCGGTGATTTAGCGCAAAAAACACTTAGCTTACGCGCACACGAGCGGCATGACTTTATGCCAATGTGCACACTCTGCGTGTTAACAATTGTAGTCATCGCTCTGAAATATGTCTGTTAACCTCTACCAACCGGTGATTTTTTCGTGGCGGTCCACAGAAATCTCGGCTTTCTAGAAGTCGACGATTTAGCGCAAAAACATTTATCGTACGCGCACACGGGAGGCATGACTTCATGACAATATGCACACTCTGCTTGTTAACATTTGTAGTCATCGCTCTGAAATATCTATGTTTACCTCTACCAACCGGAAACTCTTTGGTGGCGGTCCACAGAAAACTCGGCTCTCTAGAAGTCAGCGATTTAGCGCAGAAAACACTTAGCGCATGCGCACACGGGCGGCATGACTTTATGCCAATGTGCACACTCTGCGTGTTAACAAGTGTAGTCACCGCTCTGCAATATCTCTGTTTACCTCTACCGACCGGTGATTCTTTCGTGGCGGTCCACAGAAAACCCTGGTTTCTAGAAACCAACGATTTAGCGCAAAAAACACTTAGCGCGCGCGCACACGGGCGGCATGACTTTATTCCATTGTGTACACTCTGCGTGTTAACAATTGTAGTCATCGCTCTGAAATATCTCGGTTTACCTCTATCAACCGGTGATCCTTTCGTGGCGGTCCACAGAAAACTCGGCTTTCTAGAACACGACGATTTAGCGAAAAAAAACTTAGCTCGCGTGCAAACGTGCGGCGTGAATTTATGCCAATGTGCACACTCTGCGTGTTAACAATTGTGGTCATCGCTCTGAAATATCTCTGTTAACCTCTACCAACCGGTGATTTTTTCGTGGCGGTCCACTGAAATCTCGGCTTTCTAGAAGTCGGTGATTTAGTGCAAAAAACACTTAGCTTACGCGCACACGAGCGGCATGACTTTATGCCAATGTGCACACTCTGCGTGTTAACAAGTGTAGTCACCGCTCTGCAATATCTCTGTTTACCTCTTCCGACCTGTGATTCTTTCGTGGCGGTGGACAGAAAACCCAGGTTTCTATAACTCGACGATTTAGTGCAAAAAAAACTTAGTTTACGCGCGCACGAGCGGCATGACTTTGTCACAATGTGCACACTCTGCCTGTTAACCATTGAAGTTACCGCTCTGAAATATCTCTGTTTGGCTCTACCAAACGGTGATTCTTTCGTGGCGGCACCACAGAAAACTCAGCTCTCTAGAAGTCGACGATTTAGCGCAAAAAAACACTTAGCGCACGCGCGCACGGGCGGCATGACTTTATGCCATTGTGTACACTCTGCGTGTTAACAATTGTAGTCATCGCTCTGAAATATGTCTGTTAACCTCTACCAACCGGTGATTTTTTCGTGGCGGTCCACAGAAATCTCGGCTTTCTAGAAGTCGACGATTTAGCGCAAAAACATTTATCGTACGCGCACACGGGAGGCATAACTTCATGACAATATGCACACTCTGCTTGTTAACATTTGTAGTCATCGCTCTGAAATATCTATGTTTACCTCTAGCAACCGGTGACTCTTTGGTGGCGGTCCACAGAAAACTCGGCTCTCTAGAAATCAGCGATTTAGCGCAAAAAACACTTAGCGCATGCGCACACGGGCGGCATGACTTTATGCCAATGTGCACACTCTGCGTGTTAACAAGTGTAGTCACCGCTCTGCAATATCTCTGTTTACCTCTATCGACCGGTGATTCTTTCGTGGCGGTCCACAGAAAACCCTGGTTTCTAGAACTCAACGATTTAGCGCAAAAAACACTTAGCGCGCGCGCACACGGGCGGCATGACTTTATTCCATTGTGTACACTCTGCGTGTTAACAATTGTGGTCATCGCTCTGAAATATCTCTGTTAACCTCTACCAACCGGTGATTTTTTCGTGGCGGTCCACTGAAATCTCGGCTTTCTAGAAGTCGGTGATTTAGTGCAAAAAACACTTAGCTTACGCGCACACGAGCGGCATGACTTTATGCCAATGTGCACACTCTGCGTGTTAACAATTGTAGTCATAGCTCTCAAATATTTCTGTTTACCTATACAAACCGGTGATTCTTTCGTGGTGGTCCACAGAAAACCCGGGTTTCTATAACTCGACGATTTAGTGCAAAAAAAACTTAGCTTACGCGCGCACGAGCGGCATGACTTTGTGACAATGTGCATACTCTGCCTGTTAACCATTGCAGTCACCGCTCTGAAATATCTCTGTTTGGCTCTACCAAACGGTGATTCTTTCGTGGCGGTACCACAGAAAACTCAGCTCTCTAGAAGACGACGATTTAGCGCAATAAAACACTTAGCGCACGCGCGCACGGGCGGCATGACTTTATGCCAATGTGCACACTCTGCGTGTTAACAATTGTGGTCATCGCTCTGAAATATGTCTGTTAACCTCTACCAACCGGTGATTTTTTCGTGGCGGTCCACAGAAATCTCGGCTTTCTAGAAGTCGACGATTTAGCGCAAAAAACAATTATCGCACGCGCACACGAGCGGCATGACTTTAAGCCAATGTGCACATTCTGTGTGTTAACTATTGTCGTCACCGCTCTCAAATATCTCTGTTGACCTATACAAACCGGTGATTCTTTCGTGGTGTTCCACAGAAAACTCGGCTCTAGAAGTCGACGATTTAGCGCAAAAGCACTTAGCGCACGCGCACACGGGCGGACAGAGTTTATGCCAATGTGCACACTCGGCGTGTTAACAATTGTAGTCACCGCTCTGAAATATCTCTGTTTACCAATACCAACCAGTGATTTTTTCGTGGCGGTCCCCAGAAATCTCGGCTTTCTAGAAGTCGGTGATTTAGCGCAAAAAACACTTAGCTTACGCGCACACGAGCGGCATGACTTTGTCACAATGTGCACACTCTGCCTGTTAACCATTGCAGTCACCGCCCTGAAATATCTCTGTTTGGCTCTACCAAATGGTGATTCTTTCGTGGCGGCACCACAGAAAACTCAGCTCTCTAGAAGTCGACGATTTAGCGCAAAAAAACACTTAGCGCACGCGCGCACGGGCGGCATGACTTCATGACAATATGCACACTCTGCTTGTTAACATTTGTAGTCATCGCTCTGAAATATCTATGTTTACCTCAACCAACCGGTGACTCTTTGGTGGCGGTCCACAGAAAACTCGGCTCTCTAGAAGTCAGCGATTTAGCGCAAAAAACACTTAGCGCATGCGCACACGGGCGGCATGACTTTATGCCAATGTGCACACTCTGCGTGTTAACAAGTGTAGTCACCGCTCTGCAATATCTCTGTTTACCTCTATCGACCGGTGATTCTTTCGTGGCGGTCCACAGAAAACCCTGGTTTGTAGAACTCAACGATTTAGCGCAAAAAACACTTAGCGCGCGCGCACACGGGCGGCATGACTTTATTCCATTGTGTACACTCTGCGTGTTAACAATTGTAGTCATCGATCTGAAATATCTCGGTTTACCTCTACCAACCGGTGATTCTTTCGTGGCGGTCCACAGAAAACTCGGCTTTCTAGAACACGACGATTTAGCGAAAAGAAAACTTAGCTCGCGTGCAAACGAGCGGCGTGAATTTATGCCAATGTGCACACTCTGCGTGTTAACAATTGTGGTCATCGCTCTGAAATATCTCTGTTAACCTCTACCAACCGGTGATTTTTTCGTGGCGGTCCACAGAAATCTCGGCTTTCTAGAAGTCGACGATTTAGCGCAAAAAACATTTATCACATGCGCACACGAGCGGCATGACTTTATGCCAATGTGCACATTCTGTGTGTTAACAATTGTAGTCACCGCTCTCAAATATCTCTGTTTACCTATACAAACCGGTGATTCTTTCGTGGTGTTCCACAGAAAGCTCGGCTCTAGAAGTCGACGATTTAGCGCAAAAGCACTTAGCGCACGCGCACATGGGCGGCCAGACTTTATGCCAATGTGTACACTCGGCGTATTAACAATTGTAGTCACCGCTCTGAAATATCTCTGTTTACCAATACCAACCGGTGATTTTTTCGTGGCGGTCCCCAGAAATCTCGGCTTTCTAGAAGTCGGTGATTTAGCGCAAAAAACACTTAGCTTACGCGCACACGAGCGGCATGACTTTGTCACAATGTGCACACTCTGCCTGTTAACCATTGCAGTCACCGCTCTGAAATATCTCTGTTTGGCTCTACCAAATGGTGATTCTTTCGTGGCGGCACCACAGAAAACTCAGCTCTCTAGAAGTCGACGATTTAGCGCAAAAAAACACTTAGCGCACGCGCGCACGGGCGGCATGACTTCATGACAATATGCACACTCTGCTTGTTAACATTTGTAGTCATCGCTCTGAAATATCTATGTTTACCTCAACCAACCGGTGACTCTTTGGTGGCGGTCCACGGAAAACTCGGCTCTCTAGAAGTCAGCGATTTAGCGCAAAAAACACTTAGCGCATGCGCACACGGGCGGCATGACTTTATGCCAATGTGCACACTCTGCGTGTTAACAAGTGTAGTCACCGCTCTGCAATATCTCTGTTTACCTCAATCGACCGGTGATTCTTTCGTGGCGGTCCACAGAAAACCCTGGTTTGTAGAACTCAACGATTTAGCGCAAAAAACACTTAGCGCGCGCGCACACGGGCGGCATGACTTTATTCCATTGTGTACACTCTGCGTGTTAACAATTGTAGTCATCGATCTGAAATATCTCGGTTTACCTCTACCAACCGGTGATTCTTTCGTGGCGGTCCACAGAAAACTCGGCTTTCTAGAACACGACGATTTAGCGAAAAAAAACTTAGCTCGCGTGCAAACGAGCGGCGTGAATTTATGCCAATGTGCACACTCTGCGTGTTAACAATTGTGGTCATCGCTCTGAAATATCTCTGTTAACCTCTACCAACCGGTGATTTTTTCGTGGCGGTCCACAGAAATCTCGGCTTTCTAGAAGTCGACGATTTAGCGCAAAAAATACTTAGCTCACGTGCACACTAGCGGCGTGACATTATGCCAATGTGCACACTCGGCGTGTTAACAATTGTAGTCACCGCTCTGAAATATCTCTGTTTACCAATACCAACCGGTGATTTTTTCGTGGCGGTCCATAGAAATCTCGGCTTTCTAGAAGTCGGTGATTTAGCGCAAAAACACTTAGCTTACGCGCACACGAGCGGCATGACTTTATGCCAATGTGCACACTCTGCGTGTTAACAAGTGTAGTCACCGCTCTGCAATATCTCTGTTTACCTCTACCGACCTGTGATTCTTTCGTGGCGGTCCACAGAAAACCCGGGTTTCTATACCTCGACGATTTAGTGCAAAAAAAACTTAGCTTACGCGCCCACGAGCGGCATGACTTTGTGACAATGTGCACACTCTGCCTGTTAACCATTGCAGTCACCGCTCTGAAATATCTCTGTTTGGCTCTACCAAACGGTGATTCTTCGTGGCGGTACCACAGAAATCTCAGCTCTCTAGAAGTCGACGATTTAGCGCAAAAACACTTAGTGCTCGCGCGCACGGGCGGCATGACTTTATGCCATTGTGTACAGTCTGCGTGTTAACAATTGTAGTCATCGCTCTGAAATATGTCTGTTAAGCTCTACCAACCCGTGATTTTTTCGTGGCGGTCCACAGAAATCTCGGCTTTCTAGAAGTCGACGATTTAGCGCAAAAACATTTATCGTACGCGCACACGGGAGGCATGACTTCATGACAATACCCACACTGTGCTTGTTACCATTTGTAGTCATCGCTCTGAAATATCTATGTTTACCTCTACCAACCGGTGATTTTTTCGTGGCGGTCCACAGAAATCTCGGCTTTCTAGAAGTCGACGATTTAGCGCAAAAAACATTTATCGCACGCGCACACGAGCGGCATGACTTTATGCCAATGTGCACATTCTGTGTGTTAACAATTGTAGTCACCGCTCTCAAATATCTCTGTTTACCTATACAAACCGATGATTCTTTCGTGGTGTTCCACAGAAAACTCGGCTCTTGAAGTCGACGATTTAGCGCAAAAGCACTTAGCGCACGCGCACACGGGCGGCCAGACTTTATGCCAATGTGCACACTCGGCGTATTAACAATTGTAGTCACCGCTCTGAAATATCTCTGTTTACCAATACCAACCGGTGATTTTTTCGTGGCGGTCCCCAGAAATCTCGGCTTTCTAGAAGTCGGTGATTTAGCGCAAAAAACACTTAGCTTACGCGCACACGAGCGGCATGACTTTATGTCAATGTGCACACTCTGCGTGTTAACAAGTGTAGTCACCACTCTGCAATATCTCTGTTTACCTCTACCGACCTGTGATTCTTTCGTGGCGGTCCACAGATAACCCGGGTTTCTATAACTCGACGATTTAGCGCAAAAAAAACTTAGCTTACGCGCGCACGAGCGGCATGACTTTGTCACAATGTGCACACTCTGCCTGTTAACCATTGCAGTCACCGCTTTGAAATATCTCTGTTTGGCTCTACCAAACGGTGATTCTTTCGTGGCGGTACCACAGAAAACTCAGCTCTCTAGAAGTCAGCGATTTAGCGCAAAAAACACTTAGCGCGCGCGCACACGGGCGGCATGACTTTATTCCATTGTGGACACTCTGCGTGTTAACAATTGTAGTCATCGCTCTGAAATATCTCGGTTTACCTCTACCAACCGGTGATTTTTTCGTGGCGGTCCCCAGAAATCTCGGCTTTCTAGAAGTCGGTGATTTAGCGTAAAAAACACTTAGCTTACGCGCACACGAGCGGCATGACTTTATGCCAATGTGCACACTCTGCGTGTTAACAATTGTAGTCATCGCTCTGAAATATGTCTGTTAACCTCTACCAACCGGTGATTTTTTCGTGGCGGTCCACAGAAATCTCGGCTTTCTAGAAGTCGACGATTTAGCGCAAAAACATTTATCGCACGCGCACACGGGAGGCATGACTTCATGACAATATGAACACTCTGCTTGTTAACATTTGTAGACATCGCTCTGAAATATCTATGGTTACCTCTACCAACCGGTGACTCTTTGGTGGCGGTCCACAGAAAACTCGGCTGTCTAGAAGTCAGCGATTTAGCGCAAAAAACACTTAGCGCATGTGCACACGGGCGGCATGACTTTATGCCAATGTGCACACTCTGCGTGTTAACAAGTGTAGTCACCGCTCTGCAATATCTCTGTTTACCTCTACCGACCGGTGATTCTTTCGTGGCGGTCCACAGAAAACCCTGGTTTCTAGAACTCAACGATTTAGCGCAAAAAACACTTAGCGCGCGCGCACACGGGCGGCATGACTTTATTCCATTGTGTACACTCTGCGTGTTAACAATTGTAGTCATCGCTCTGAAATGTCTCGGTTTACCTCTACCAACCGGTGATTCTTTCGTGGCGGTCCACAGAAAACTCGGCTTTCTAGAACACGACGATATAGCGAAAAAAAAACTTAGCTCGCGTGCAAACGAGCGGCGTGAATTTATGCCAGTGTGCACACTCTGCGTGTTAACAATTGTGGTCATCGCTCTGAAATATCTCTGTTAACATCTACCAACCGGTGATTTTTTCGTGGCGGTCCACAGAAATCTCGGCTTTCTAGAAGTCGACGATTTAGCGCAAAATACATTTATCGCACGCGCACACGAGCGGCATGACTTTATGCCAATGTGCACACTCGGCGTATTAACAATTGTAGTCACCGCTCTGAAATATCTCTGTTTACCAATGCCAACCGGTGATTTTTTCGTGGCGGTCCCCAGAAATCTCGGCTTTCTAGAAGTCGGTGGTTTAGCGCAAAAAACACTTAGCTTACGCGCACACGAGCGGCATGACTTTATGCCAATGTGCACACTCTGCGTGTTAACAAGTGTAGTCACCGCTCTGCAATATCTCTGTTTACCTCTACCGACCTGTGATTCTTTCGTGGCGGTCCACAGAAAACCCGGGTTTCTATAACTCGACGATTTAGTGCAAAAAAAACTTAGCTTACGCGCGCACGAGCGGCATGATTTTGTCACAGTGTGCACACTCTGCCTTTTAACCATTGCAGTCACCGCTCTGGAATATCTCTGTTTGGCTCTACCAAACGGTGATTCTTTCGTGGCGGCACCACAGAAAACTCAGCTCTCTAGAAGTCGACGATTTAGCGCAAAAAAAAAACACTTAGCGCACGCGCGCACGGGCGGCATGACTTTATGCCATTGTGTACACTCTGCGTGTTAACAATTGTAGTCATCGCTCTGAAATACGTCTGTTAACCTCTACCAACCGGTGATTTTTTCGTGGCGGTCCACAGAAATCTCGGCTTTCTAGAAGTCGACGATTTAGCGCAAAAACATTTATCGTACGCGCACACGGGAGGCATGACTTCATGACAATATGCACACTGTGCTTGTTAACATTTGTAGTCATCGCTCTGAAATATCTATGTTTACCTCTACCAACCGGTGACTCTTTGGTGGCGGTCCACAGAAAACTCGGCTCTCTAGAAGTCAGCGATTTAGCGCAAAAAACACTTAGCGCATGCGCACACGGGCGGCATGACTTTATGCCATTGTGTACACTCTGCGTGTTAACAATTGTAGTCATCGCTCTGAAATATGTCTGTTAACCTCTACCAACCGGTGATTCTTTCGTGGCGGCACCACAGAAAACTCAGCTCTCTAGAAGTCGACGATTTAGCGCAAAAAAAAAACACTTAGCGCACGCGCGCACGGGCGGCATGACTTTATGCCATTGTGTACACTCTGCGTGTTAACAATTGTAGTCATCGCTCTGAAATATGTCTGTTAACCTCTACCAACCGGTGATTTTTTCGTGGCGGTCCACAGAAATCTCGGCTTTCTAGAAGTCGACGATTTAGCGCAAAAACATTTATCGTACGCGCACACGGGAGGCATGACTTCATGACAATATGCACACTCTGCTTGTTAACATTTGTAGTCATCGCTCTGAAATATCTATGTTTACCTCTACCAACCGGTGACTCTTTGGTGGCGGTCCACAGAAAACTCGGCTCTCTAGAAGTCAGCGATTTAGCGCAAAAAACACTTAGCGCATGCGCACACGGGCGGCATGACTTTATGCCAATGTGCACACTCTGCGTGTTAACAAGTGTAGTCACCGCTCTGCAATACCTCTGTTTACCTCTATCGACCGGTGATTCTTTCGTGGTGGTCCACAGAAAACCCTGGTTTCTAGAACTCAACGATTTAGCGCAAAAACACTTAGCGCGCGCACACGGGCGGCATGACTTTATTCCATTGTGTACACTCTGCGTGTTAACAATTGTAGTCATCGCTCTGAAATATCTCGGTTTACCTCTACCAACCGGTGATTCTTTCGTGGCGGTCCACAGAAAACTCGGCTTTCTAGAACACGACGATTTAGCGAAAAAAAAACTTAGCTCGCGCGCAAACGAGCGGCGTGAATTTATGCCAATGTGCACACTCTGCGTGTTAACAATTGTGGTCATCGCTCTGAAATATGTCTGTTAACCTCTACCAACCGGTGATTTTTTCGTGGCGGTCCACAGAAATCTCGGCTTTCTAGAAGTCGACGATTTAGCGCAAAAAATACTTAGCTCACGTGCACACTAGCGGCGTGACATTATGCCAATGTGCACACTCGGCGTGTTAACAATTGTAGTCACCGCTCTGAAATATCTCTGTTTACCAATACCAACCGGTGATTTTTTCGTGGCGGTCCCCAGAAATCTCGGCTTTCTAGAAGTCGGTGATTTAGAGCAAAAAACACTTAGCTTACGCGCACACGAGCGGCATGACTTTATGCCAATGTGCACACTCTGCGTGTTAACAAGTGTAGTCATTGCTCTGCAATATCTCTGTTTACCTCTACCGACCTGTGATTCTTTCGTGGCGGTCCACCAGAAAACCCGGGTTTCTATCACTCGACGATTTAGTGCAAAAAAACTTAGCTTACGCGCGCACGAGCGGCATGACTTTGTCACAATGTGCACACTCTGCCTGTTAACCATTGCAGTCACCGCTCTGAAATATCTCTGTTTGGCTCTACCAAACGGTGATTCTTTCGTGGCGGTACCACAGGAATCTCAGCTCTCTAGAAGTCGACGATTTAGCGCAAAAAACACTTAGCGCACGCGCGCACCGGCGGCATGACTTTATGCCATTGTGTACACTCTGCGTGTTAACAATTGTAGTCATCGCTCTGAAATATGTCTGTTAACCTCTACCAACCGGTGATTTTTTCGTGGCGGTCCACATAAATCTCGGCTTTCTAGAAGTCGACGATTTAGCGCAAAAACATTTATCGTACGCGCACATGGGAGGCATGACTTCATGACAATATGCACACTCTGCTTGTTAACATTTGTAGTCATCGCTCTGAAATATCTATGTTTATCTCTACCAACCGGTGACTCTTTGGTGGCGGTCCACAGAAAACTCGGCTCTCTAGAAGTCGGAGATTTAGCGCAAGAAGCACTTAGCGCATGCGCACACGGGCGGCATGACTTTATGCCAATGTGCACACTCTGCGTGTTAACAAGTGTAGTCACCGCTCTGCAATATCTCTGTTTACCTCTACCGACCGGTGATTCTTTCGTGGCAGTCCACAGAAAACTCGGCTTTCTAGAGCTCGACGATTTAGCGCCAAAAAGACACTTAGCTTACGCGCACACGAGCGGCATGACTTTATGCCAATGTACACACTCTGCGTGTTAACAATTGTAGTTAGCGCTCTGAAATATCTCTGTTTACCTCTACATACCGGTGATTCTTTCATGGCGGTCCACAGAAAATTCGGCCCTCTAGAAGTCAATGATTTAGCGCAAAAAACACTTAGCTCATGCGCACACGAGCGGCATGACTTTATGCCAATGTGCACACTCTGCGTGTTAACAAGTGTAGTCACCGCTCTGCAATATCTCTGTTTACCTCTACCGACCTGTGATACTTTCGTGGCGGTCCACAGAAAACCCGGGTTTCTAGAACTCGACGATTTAGCGCAAAAACATTTCCCCTACGTGCACACGGGAGGCATAACTTCATGACAATATGCACACTCTGCTTGTTTACATTTGTAGTCATCGCTCTGAAATATCTGTTTACCTCTACCAACCGGTGATTCTTTGGTGGCGGTCCACAGAAAACTCGGCTCTCTAGAAGTCGGCGATTTCGCGCAAAAAACACTTAGCGCACGCGCACACGGGCGGCATGACTTTATTCCATTGTGTACAATCTGCGTGTTAACAATTGTAGTCATCGCTCTGAAATATCTCGGTTTACCTCTACCAACCGGTGATTCTTTCGTCGCGGTCCACAGAAAACTCGGCTTTCTAGAAGTCGACGATTTAGCGCAAAAACATTTATCGCACGCGCACACTAGCGGCATGACTTTATGCCAATGTGAACATTCTGTGTGTTAACAATTGTAGTCACCGCTCTCAAATATCTCTGTTTACCTATACAAACTGGTGATTCTTTCGTGGTGTTCCACAGAAAACTCGGCTCTAGAGGTCGACGATTTAGCGCAAAAGCACTTAGCGCACGCGCACCCGGCGGCCAGACTTTATGCCAATGTGCACACTCTGCGTGTTAACAATTGTAGTCACCACTCTGAAATATCTCTGTTTACCAATACCAACCGGTGATTCTTTCGTGGCAGTCCTCAGAAATCTCGGCTTTCTAGAAGTCGACGATTTAGCGCAAAAAATACTTAGCTCACGTGCACACTAGCGGCGTGACATTATGCCAATGTGCACACTCTGCCTGTTAACAATTGTAGTCATCGCTCTTAAATATCTCTGTTATTCTCTACCAACCGGTGATTTTTTCGTGGCGGTCCATAGATATCTCGGCTTTCTAGAAGTCGACGATTTAGCGCAAAAAACACTTAGCTCCCGTGCACACGAGCGGCATGATTTTATGCCAATGAGCACACTCTGCATGTTAACAATTGTAGTCATCGCTCTGAAATATCCCTGTTTACCGCAACCAAACGGTGATTCTTTCGTGGCGGTCCACAGAAAACTAGGCTCTCTAGGAATCGACGAATTAGCGCAATAAAACACTTAGCGCACGCGCACACGGGCGGCATGACTTTATGCCAATGTGCACCCTCTGCGTGTTAACAATTGTAGTCACTGCTCTGCAATATCACTGTTTACCTATACTAACCGTTGATTCTTTCCTGTTGGTCCACAGAAAACTCGTCTTTCTAGAAGTGGACAATCTTGCGCAAAAAATACTTAGCTCCCGTGCACACTAGCGGCGTGACATTATGCCAATGTGCACACTCTGCGTGTTAACAATTGTAGTCATCGCTCTTTAATATCTCTGTTATTCTCTACCAACCGGTGTTTTTTCGTGGCGGTCCATAGATATCTCGGCTTTCTAGAAGTCGACGATTTAGCGCAAAAAAAAAAACACGTAGCTCATGCGCACACGTGCGGCATGACTTTATGCCAATGTGCACAATCTGCGTGTTAACAATTTTAGTCGCCGTTCTTTAATATCTCTGTTTACCTCTACCGACCGGTGATTCTTTCGTGGCGGTCCGCAGAAAACCCGGGTTTCTATAACTCGACGATTTAGCTGCAAAATAACTTAGCTTACGCGCGCACGAGCGGCATGACTTTGTGATAATGTGGACACTCTGCGTGTTAAGAATTGTAGTCACCCCTCTGAAATGTCTCTGTTTACCTCTACCAACCGGTGATTCTCTCGTGGCGGTCCACAGAAATCTCGGCCCTCTAGAAGTCGACGATTTAGCGCAAAAAACACTTAGCGTACGCGCACACGGGCGGCATGACTTTATGCCAATGTGCACACTCTGCGTGTTAACAATTGCAGTCACTGCTCTGAAATATCTCTGTTTGGCTCTACCAAACGGTGATTCTTTCGTGGCGGCACCACAGAAAACTCAGCTCTCTAGAAGTCGACGATTTAGCGCAATAAAACACTTAGCGCACGCGCGCACGGGCGGCATGACTTTATGCCAATGTGCACACTCTGCGTGTTAACAATTGTGGTCATCGCTCTGAAATATGTCTGTTAACATCTACCAACCGGTGATTTTTTCGTGGCGGTCCACAGAAATCTCGGCTTTCTAGAAGTCGACGATTTAGCGCGAAAAACATTTATCGCACGTGCACACGAGCGGCATGACTTTATGCCAATGTGCACATTCTGTGTGTTAACTATTGTAGTCACCGCTCTCAAATATCTCTGTTGACCTATACAAACCGGTGATTCTTTCGTGGTGTTCCACAGAAAACTCGGCTGTAGAAGTCGACGATTTAGCGCAAGAGCACTTAGCGCACGCGCACACGGGCGGCCAGAGTTTATGGCAATGTGCACACTCGGCGTTTTAACAATTGTAGTCACCGCTCTGAAATATGTCTGTTAACCTCTACCAACCGGTGATTTTTTCGTGGCGGTCCACAGAAATCTCGGCTTTCTAGAAGTCGACGATTTAGCGCAAAAACATTTATCGTACGCGCACACGGGAGGCATGACTTCATGACAATATGCACACTCTGCTTGTTAACATTTGTAGTCATCGCTCTGAAATATCTATGTTTACCTCTACCAACCGGTGACTCTTTGGTGGCGGTCCACAGAAAACTCGGCTCTCTAGAAGTCAGCGATATAGCGCAAAAAACACTTAGCGCATGCGCACACGGGCGGCATGACTTTATGCCAATGTGCACACTCTGCGTGTTAACAAGTGTAGTCACCGCTCTGCAATATCTCTGTTTACCTCTACCGACCGGTGATTCTTTCGTGGCGGTCCACAGAAAACCCTGGTTTCTAGAACTCAACGATTTAGCGCAAAAAACACTTAGCGCGCGCGCACACGGGCGGCATGACTTTATTCCATTGTGTACACTCTGCGTGTTAACAATTGTAGTCATCGCTCTGAAATATCTCGGTTTACCTCTACCAACCGGTGATTCTTTCGTGGCGGTCCACAGAAAACTCGGCTTTCTAGAACACGACGATTTAGCGAAAAAAAACTTAGCTCGCGTGCAAACGAGCGGCGTGAATTTATGCCAATGTGCACACTCTGCGTGTTAACAATTGTGGTCATCGCTCTGAAATATCTCTGTTAGCCTCTACCAACCGGTGATTTTTTCGTGGCGGTCCACAGAAATCTCGGCTTTCTAGAAGTCGACGATTTAGTGCAAAAAACATTTATCACATGCGCACACGAGCGGCCAGACTTTATGCCAATGTGCACACTCGGCGTATTAACAATTGTAGTCACCGCTCTGAAATATCTCTGTTTACCTCTACCGACCGGTGATTCTTTAGTGGCGGTCCGCAGAAAACCCGGGTTTCTATAACTCGACGATTTAGCGCAAAATAACTTAGCTTACGCGCGCACGAGCGGCATGACTTTGTGATAATGTGGACACTCTGCGTGTTAAGAATTGTAGTCACCCCTCTGAAATGTCTCTGTTTACCTCTACCAACCGGTGATTCTCTCGTGGCGGTCCACAGAAATCTCGGCCCTCTAGAAGTCGACGATTTAGCGCAAAAAACACTTAGCGTACGCGCACACGGGCGGCATGACTTTATGCCAATGTGCACACTCTGCGTGTTAACAATTGCAGTCACTGCTCTGAAATATCTCTGTTTGGCTCTACCAAACGGTGATTCTTTCGTGGCGGCACCACAGAAAACTCAGCTCTCTAGAAGTCGACGATTTAGCGCAATAAAACACTTAGCGCAGGCGCGCACGGGCGGCATGACTTTATGCCAATGTGCACACTCTGCGTGTTAACAATTGTGGTCATCGCTCTGAAATATGTCTGTTAACATCTACCAACCGGTGATTTTTTCGTGGCGGTCCACAGAAATCTCGGCTTTCTAGAAGTCGACGATTTAGCGCGAAAAACATTTATCGCACGCGCACACGAGCGGCATGACTTTATGCCAATGTGCACATTCTGTGTGTTAACTATTGTAGTCACCGCTCTCAAATATCTCTGTTGACCTATACAAACCGGTGATTCTTTCGTGGTGTTCCACAGAAAACTCGGCTCTAGAAGTCGACGATTTAGCGCAAAAGCACTTAGCGCACGCGCACATGGGCGGCCAGACTTTATGCCAATGTGCACACTCGGCGTATTAACAATTGTAGTCACCGCTCTGAAATATCTCTGTTTACCAATACCAACCGGTGATTTTTTCGTGGCGGTCCCCAGAAATCTCGGCTTTCTAGAAGTCGGTGATTTAGCGCAAAAAACACTTAGCTTACGCGCACACAAGCGGCATGACTTTGTCACAATGTGCACACTCTGCCTGTTAACCATTGTAGTCATCGCTCTGAAATATGTCTGTTAACCTCTACCAACCGGTGATTTTTTCGTGGCGGTCCACAGAAATCTCGGCTTTCTAGAAGTCGACGATTTAGCGCAAAAACATTTATCGTACGCGCACACGGGAGGCATGACTTCATGACAATATGCACACTCTGCTTGTTAACATTTGTAGTCATCGCTCTGAAATATCTATGTTTACCTCTACCAACCGGTGACTCTTTGGTGGCGGTCCACAGAAAACTCGGCTCTCTAGAAGTCAGCGATTTAGCGCAAAAAACACTTAGCGCATGCGCACACGGGCGGCATGACTTTATGCCAATGTGCACACTCTGCGTGTTAACAAGTGTAGTCACCGCTCTGCAATATCTCTGTTTACCTCTACCGACCGGTGATTCTTTCGTGGCGGTCCACAGAAAACCCTGGTTTCTAGAACTCAACGATTTAGCGCAAAAAACACTTAGCGCGCGCGCACACGGGCGGCATGACTTTATTCCATAGTGTACACTCTGCGTGTTAACAATTGTAGTCATCGCTCTGAAATATCTCGGTTTACCTCTACCAACCGGTGATTCTTTCGTGGCGGTCCACAGAAAACTCTGCTTTCTAGAACACGACGATTTAGCGAAAAAAAAACTTAGCTCGCGTGCAAACGAGCGGCGTGAATTTATGCCAATGTGCACACTCTACGTGTTAACAATTGTGGTCATCGCTCTGAAATATCTCTGTTAACCTCTACCAACCGGTGATTTTTTCGTGGCGGTCCACAGAAATCTCGGCTTTCTAGAAGTCGACGATTTAGTGCAAAAAACATTTATCACATGCGCACACGAGCGGCATGACTTTATGCCAATGTGCACATTCTGTGTGTTAACAATTGTAGTCACCGCTCTCAAATATCTCTGTTTACCTATACAAACCGGTGATTCTTTCGTGGTGTTCCACAGAATACTCGGCTCTAGAAGTCGACGATTTAGCGCAAAAGCACTTAGCGCACGCGCACATGGGCGGCCAGACTTTATGCCAATGTGCACACTCGGCGTATTAACAATTGTCACCGCTCTGAAATATCTCTGTTTACCAATACCAACCGGTGATTTTTTCGTGGCGGTCCCCAGAAATCTCGGCTTTCTAGAAGTCGGTGATTTAGCGCAAAAAACACTTAGCTTACGCGCACACGAGCGGCATGACTTTGTCACAATGTGCCCACTCTGCCTGTTAACCATTGCAGTCACCGCTCTGAAATATCTCTGTTTGGCTCTACCAAACGGTGATTCTTTCGTGGCGGCACCACAGAAAACTCAGCTCTCTAGAAGTCGACGATTTAGCGCAAAAAAACACTTAGCGCACGCGCGCACGGGCGGCATGACTTTATGCCATTGTGTACATTCTGCGCGTTAACAATTGTAGTCATCGCTCTGAAATATGTCTGTTAACCTCTACCAACCGGTGATTTTTTCGTGGCGGTCCACAGAAATCTCGGCTTTCTAGAAGTCGACGATTTAGCGCAAAATACATTTATCGCACGCGCACACGAGCGGCATGACTTTATGCCAATGTGCACATTCTGTGTGTTAACAATTGTAGTCACCGCTCTCAAATATCTCTGTTTACCTATACAAACCGGTGATTCTTTCGTGGTGTTCCACAGAAAACTCGGCTCTAGAAGTCGACTATTTAGCGCAAAAGCACTTAGCGCACGCGCAAACGGGCGGCCAGACTTTATGCCAATGTGCACACTTAGCGTATTAACAATTGTAGTCACCGCTCTGAGATATCTCTGTTTACCAATGCCAACCGGTGATTTTTTCGTGGCGGTCCCCAGAAATCTCAGCTTTCTAGAAGTCGGTGATTAAGCGCAAAAAACACTTAGCTTACGCGCACACGAGCGGCATGACTTTATGCCAATGTGCACATCCTGCGTGTTAACAAGTGTAGTCACCGCTCTGCAATATCTCTGTTTACCTCTACCGACCTGTGATTCTTTCGTGGCGGTCCACAGAAAACCCGGGTTTCTATAACTCGACGATTTAGTGCAAAAAAAACTTAGCTTACGCGCGCACGAGCGGCATGACTTTGTCACAATGTGCACACTCTGCCTGTTAACCATTGCAGTCACCGCTCTGGAATATCTCTGTTTGGCTCTACCAAACGGTGATTCTTTCGTGGCGGCACCACAGAAAACTCAGCTCTCTAGAAGTCGACGATTTAGCGCAAAAAAAACACTTAGCGCACGCGCGCACGGGCGGCATGACTTTATGCCATTGTGTACACTCTGCGTGTTAACAATTGTAGTCATCGCTCTGAAATATGTCTGTTAACCTCTACCAACCGGTGATTTTTTCGTGGCGGTCCACAGAAATCTCGGCTTTCTAGAAGTCGACGATTTAGCGCAAAAACATTTATCGTACGCGCACACGGGAGGCATGACTTCATGACAATATGCACACTCTGCTTGTTAACATTTGTAGTCATCGCTCTGAAATATCTATGTTTACCTCTACCAACCGGTGACTCTTTGGTGGCGGTCCACAGAAAACTCGGCTCTCTAGAAGTCAGCGATTTAGCGCAAAAAACACTTAGCGCATGCGCACACGGGCGGCATGACTTTATGCCAATGTGCACACTCTGCGTGTTAACAAGTGTAGTCACCGCTCTGCAATATCTCTGTTTACCTCTATCGACCGGTGATTCTTTCGTGGCGGTCCGCAGAAAACCCTGGTTTCTAGAACTCAACGATTTAGCGCAAAAACACTTAGCGCGCGCACACGGGCGGCATGACTTTATTCCATTGTGTACACTCTGCGTGTTAACAATTGTAGTCATCGCTATGAAATATCTCGGTTTACCTCTACCGACCGGTGATTCTTTCGTGGCAGTCCACAGAAAACTCGGCTTTCTAGAAGTCGACGATTTAGCGAAAAAAAAACTTAGCTCGCGTGCAAACGAGCGGCGTGAACTTATGCCAATGTGCACACTCTGCGTGTTAACAATTGTGGTCATCGCTCTGAAATATATCTGTTAACCTATACAAACCGATGATTCTTTCGTGGTGTTCCACAGAAAACTCGGCTCTAGAAGTCGACGATTTAGCGCAAAAGCACTTAGCGCACGCGCACACGGGCGGCCAGACTTTATGCCAATGTGCACACTCGGCGTATTAACAATTGTAGTCACCGCTCTGAAATATCTCTGTTTACCAATACCAACCGGTGATTTTTTCGTGGCGGTCCCCAGAAATCTCGGCTTTCTAGAAGTCGGTGATTTAGCGCAAAAAACACTTAGCTTACGCGCACACGAGCGGCATGACTTCATGCCAATGTGCACACTCTGCGTGTTAACAAGTGTAGTCACCACTCCTCAATATCTCTGTTAACCTCTACCGACCTGTGATTATTTCGTGGCGGTCCACAGAAAACCCGGGTTTCTATAACTCGACGATTTAGCGCAAAAAAAACTTAGCTTACGCGTGCACGAGCGGCATGACTTTATCACCATGTGCACACTCTGCCTGTTAACCATTGCATTCACGGCTTTGAAATATCTCTGTTTGGCTCTACCAAACGGTGATTCTTTCGTGGCGGTACCACAGAAAACTCAGCTCTCTAGAAGTCAGCAATTTAGCGCAAAAAACACTTAGCGCATGCGCACACGGGCGGCATGACTTTATGCCAATGTGCACACTCTGCGTGTTAACAAGTGTAGTCACCGCTCTGCAATATCTCGGTTTACCTCTAGCAACCGGTGATTTTTTCGTGGCGGTCCCCAGAAATCTCGGCTTTCTTGAAGTCGGTGATTTAGCGTAAAAAACACTTAGCTTACGCGCACACGAGCGGCATGACTTTATGCCAATGTGCACACTCTGCGTGTTAACAATTGTAGTCATCGCTCTGAAATATGTCTGTTAACCTCTACCAACCGGTGATTTTTTCGTGGCGGTCCACAGAAATCTCGGCTTTCTAGAAGTCGACGATTTAGCGCAAAAACATTTATCGCACGCGCACACGGGAGGCATGACTTCATGACAATATGAACACTCTGCTTGTTAACATTTGTAGTCATCGCTCTGAAATATCTATGGTTACCTCTACCAACCGGTGACTCTTTGGTAGCGGTCCACAGAAAACTCAGCTGTCTAGAAGTCAGCGATTTAGCGCAAAAACACTTAGCGCATGCGCACACGGGCGGCATGACTTTATGCCAATGTGCACACTCTGCGTGTTAACAAGTGTAGTCACCGCTCTGCAATATCTCTGTTTACCTCTACCGACCGGTGATTCTTTCGTGGCGGTCCACAAAAAACCCTGGTTTCTAGAACTCAACGATTTAGCGCAAAAAACACTTAGCGCGCGCGCACACGGGCGGCATGACTTTATTCCATTGTGTACACTCTGCGTGTTAACAATTGTAGTCATCGCTCTGAAATGTCTCGGTTTGTCTCTACCAACCGGTGATTCTTTCGTGGCGGTCCACAGAAAATTCGGCTTTCTAGAACACGACGATTTAGCGAAAAAAAATTTAGCTCGCGTGCAAACGAGCGGCGTGAATTTATGCCAGTGTGCACACTCTGCGTGTTAACAATTGTGGTCATCGCTCTGAAATATCTCTGTTAACATCTACCAACCGGTGATTTTTTCGTGGCGGTCCACAGAAATCTCGGCTTTCTAGAAGTCGACGATTTAGCGCAAAAAATACTTAGCTCACGTGCACACTAGCGGCGTGACATTATGCCAATGTGCACACTCGGCGTGTTAACAATTGTAGTCACCGCTCTGAAATATCTCTGTTTACCAATACCAACCGGTGATTTTTTCGTGGTGGTCCCCAGAAATCTCGGCTCTAGAAGTCGACGATTTAGCGCAAAAGCACTTAGCGCACGCGCACACGGGCGGCCAGACTTTATGCCAATGTGCACACTCGGCGTATTAACAATTGTAGTCACCGCTCTGAAATATCTCTGTTTACCAATACCAACCGGTGATTTTTTCGTGGTGGTCCCCAGAAATCTCGGCTTTCTAGAAGTCGGTGATTTAGCGCAAAAAACACTTAGCTTACGCGCACACGAGTGGCATGACTTTATGCCAATGTGCACAATCTGCGTGTTAACAAGTGTAGTCACCGCTCTGCAATATCTCTGTTTACCTCTACCGACCTGTGATTCTTTCGTGGCGGTCCACAGAAAACCCGGGTTTCTATAACTCGACGATTTAGTGCAAAAAACTTAGCTTACGCGCGCACGAGCGGCATGACTTTGTCACAATGTGCACACTCTGCCTGTTAACCATTGCAGTCACCGCTCTGAAATATCTCTGTTTGGCTCTACCAAACGGTGATTCTTTCGTGGCGGTACCACAGAAATCTCAGCTCTCTAGAAGTCGACGATTTAGCGCAAAAAACACTTAGCGCACGCGCGCACCGGCAGCATGACTTTATGCCATTGTGTACACTCTGCGTGTTAACAATGGTAGTCATCGCTCTGAAATATGTCTGTTAACCTCTACCAACCGGTGATTTTTTCGTGGCGGTCCGCAGAAATCTCGGCTTTCTAGAAGTCGACGATTTAGCGCAAAAACACTTAGCGCGCGCACACGGGCGGCATGACTTTATTCCATTGTGTACACTCTGCGTGTTAACAATTGTAGTTAGCGCTCTGAAATATCTCTGTTTACCTCTACATACCGGTGATTCTTTCATGGCGGTCCACAGAAAATTCGGCCCTCTAGAAGTCAACGATTTAGCGCAAAAAACACTTAGCTCATGCGCACACGAGCGGCATGACTTTATGCCAATGTGCACACTCTGCGTGTTAACAAGTGTAGTCACCGCTCTGCAATATCTCTGTTTACCTCTACCGACATGTGATACTTTCGTGGCGGTCCACAGAAAACCCGGGTTTCTAGAACTCGACGATTTAGCGAAAAAAAACTTAGCTTACGCGCGCACGAGCGGCATGACTTTGTGACAATGTGCACATTCTGCCTGTTAACCATTGCAGTCACCGCTTTGAAATATCTCTGTTTGGCTCTACCAAACGGTGATTCTTTCGTGGCGGTACCACAGAAAACTCAGCTCTCTAGAAGTCAGCGATTTAGCGCAAAAAACACTTAGCTTACGCGCACTCGAGCGGCATGACTTTATGCCAATGTACACACTCTGCGTGTTAACAAGTGTAGTCACTGCTCTGCAATATCTCTGTTTACCTCTAACGAGCGGTGATTCTTTCGTGGCGGTCCACAGAAAAGCCGGGTTTCTATAACTCGACGATTGAGCGCAAAAAAAACTTAGCTCACGTGCACACGGGCGGCATGACTTTATGCCAAAGTGCTCCCTCTGCGTGTTCACAATTATAATCACCGCACTGCTATATCTCTGTTTACCTATACTAACCGGCGATTCTTTCGTGTTGGTCCACAGAAAACTCGGCTTTCTAGAGGTCGACGATTTTATACAAAAATACTTAGCTCACGCGCACACAAGCGGCGTGACTTTATGCCAATGTGCACACTCTGCGTGTTAACAATTGTAGTCATCGCTCTGAAATATCTCTGTTAACCTCTACCAACCGGTAATTTTTTCGTGGGGGTCCACAGAAATCTCGGCTTTCTAGAAGTCGACGATTTAGCGCAAAAAACATTTATCGCACGCGCACACGAGCGGCATGACTTTGTGACAATATGCACACTCTGCGTGTTAACAATTTCAGTCATCGCTCTGGAATATCTCTGTTTGCCTCTACCAAGCGGTGATTCTTTCGTGGCGGTACCACGGAAAACTCAGCTCTTTAGAAGTCGACGATTTAGCGCAAAAAACACTTAGCGCACGCGCACACGCGCGGCATGATTTTATGCCATTTTGTACACTCTGCGTGTTAACAATTGTAGTCATCGCTCTGAAATATCTCTGCTTACCTCTACCAACCGGTCATTCTTTCGTGGCGGTCCACAGAAAACTCGGCTTTCTACAGGTCGACGATTTAGCGCAAAAAAACACTTACCTTACGCGCACACGAGCCGCATGTCTTTATGCCAATGTACACAATCTGCGTGTTAACAATTGTAGTCACCGCTCCGAAATATCTCTGTTTACCTCTACTAACCGGTGATTGTTTCTAGGCGGTCCACAGAAGATTCGGCCCTCTAGAAGTCAACGATTTAGCGCAAAAAACACTTAGCTCATGCGCACACGAGCGGCATGACTTTATGCCATTTTGTACACTCTGCGTGTTAACAATTATAGTCATCGCTCTGAAATGTCTCTGCTTACGTATACCAACCGGTGATTCTTTCGTGGTGGTCCACAGAAAACTCGGCTTTCTAGAGCTCGACGATTTAGCACAAAAAACACTTAGCTTACGCGCACTCGAGCGGCATGACTTTATGCCAATGTACACACTCTGCGTGTTAACAATTGTAGTCACCACTCTGAAATATCTCTGTTTACCGCTACTAATCGGTGATTGTTTTTTAGGCGGTCCACAGAAAATTCGGCGCTCTAGAAGTCAACGATTTAGCGCAAAAAACACAGCTCATGCGCACACGAGCGGCATGACTTTATGCCAATGTGCACACTCTGCGTGTTAACAAGTGTAGTCACCGCTCTGCAATATCTCTGTTTACCTCTACCAACCGGTGAATTTTTCGTGGCTGTCCACAGAAAACCCGGGTTTCTATAACTCGACGATTTAGCGAAAAAACAACTTAGCTCATGTGCACACGAGCGGCGTGACATTATGCATTTGTGCACACTCTGCGTGTTAACAATTGTTGTCATCGCTCTTATATATGTCTGTTGACTTCTACCAACCGGTGATTTTTTCGTGGCGGTCCATAGAAATCTCGGCTTTCTAGAAGTCGACGATTTAGCGCAAAAAACATTTATCGCACGCGCACATGAGCGGCATGACTTTATGCCAATGTGCATACTCTGCGTGTTAACAAGTGTAGTCACCGCTCTGCAATATCTCAGTTTACCTCTAACGAGCGGTGATTCTTTCGTGGCGGTCCACAGAAAACCCGGGTTTCTATAACTCGACGATTTAGCGCAAAAAAAACTTAGGTCACGTGCACACGGGCGGCATGACTTTATGCCAAAGTGCTCCCTCTGCATGTTCACAATTATAATCACCGCACTGCAATATCTCTGTTTACCTATACTAACCGGCGATTCTTTCGTGTTGGTCCACAGAAAACTCGGCTTTCTAGAGGTCGACGATTTTATGCAAAAAATACTTAGCTCACGCGCACACAAGCGGCGTGACTTTATGCCAATGTGCACACTCTGCGTGTTAACAATTGTAGTCATCGCTCTGAAATATCTCTGTTAACCTCTACCAACCGGTAATTTTTTCGTGGGGGTCCACAGAAATCTCGGCTTTCTAGAAGTCGACGATTTAGCGCAAAAACATTTATCGCACGCGCACACGAGCGGCATGACTTTGTGACAATATGCACACTCTGCGTGTTAACAATTTCAGTCATCGCTCTGAAATATCTCTGTTTGCCTCTACCAAGCGGTGATTCTTTCGTGGCGGTACCACGGAAAACTCAGCTCTTTAGAAGTCGACGATTTAGCGCAAAAAACACTTAGCGCACGCGCACACGCGCGGCATGATTTTATGCCATTTTGTACACTCTGCGTGTTAACAATTGTAGTCATCGCTCTGAAATATCTCTGCTTACCTCTACCAACCGGTCATTCTTTCGTGGCGGTCCACAGAAAACTCGGCTTTCTAGAGGTCGACGATTTAGCGCAAAAAAACACTTACCTTACGCGCACACGAGCCGCATGTCTTTATGCCAATGTACACAATCTGCGTGTTAACAATTGTAGTCACCGCTCCGAAATATCTCTGTTTACCTCTACTAACCGGTGATTGTTTCTAGGCGGTCCACAGAAGATTCGGCCCTCTAGAAGTCAACGATTTAGCGCCAAAAACACTTAGCTCATGCGCACACGAGCGGCATGACTTTATGCCATTTTGTACACTCTGTGTGTTAACAATTATAGTCATCGCTCTGAAATGTCTCTGCTTACGTATACCAACCGGTGATTCTTTCGTGGTGGTCCACAGAAAACTCGGCTTTCTAGAGCTCGACGATTTAGCACAAAAAACACTTAGCTTACGCGCACTCGAGCGGCATGACTTTATGCCAATGTACACACTCTGCGTGTTAACAATTGTAGTCACCACTCTGAAATATCTCTGTTTACCTCTACTAATCGGTGATTGTTTTTTAGGCGGTCCACAGAAAATTCGGCGCTCTAGAAGTCAACGATTTAGCGCAAAAACACAGCTCATGCGCACACGAGCGGCATGACTTGATGCCAATGTGCACACTCTGCGTGTTAACAAGTGTAGTCACCGCTCTGCAATATCTCTGTTTACCTCTACCAACCGGTGATTTTTTCGTGGCTGTCCACAGAAAACCCGGGTTTCTATAACTCGACGATTTAGCGAAAAAACAACTTAGCTCATGTGCACACGAGCGGCGTGACATTATGCATTTGTGCACACTCTGCGTGTTAACAATTGTTGTCATCGCTCTTATATATGTCTGTTAACTTCTACCAACCGGTGATTTTTTCGTGGCGGTCCATAGAAATCTCGGCTTTCTAGAAGTCGACGATTTAGCGCAAAAAACATTTATCGCACGCGCACATGAGCGGCATGACTTTATGCCAATGTGCATACTCTGCGTGTTAACAAGTGTAGTCACCGCTCTGCAATATCTCAGTTTACCTCTAACGAGCGGTGATTCTTTCGTGGCGGTCCACAGAAAACCCGGGTTTCTATAACTCGACGATTTAGCGCAAAAAAAACTTAGGTCACGTGCACACGGGCGGCATGACTTTATGCCAAAGTGCTCCCTCTGCATGTTCACAATTATAATCACCGCACTGCAATATCTCTGTTTACCTATACTAACCGGCGATTCTTTCGTGTTGGTCCACAGAAAACTCGGCTTTCTAGAGGTCGACGATTTTACGCAAAAAATACTTAGCTCACGCGCACACAAGCGGCGTGACTTTATGCCAATGTGCACACTCTGCGTGTTAACAATTGTAGTCATCGCTCTGAAATATCTCTGTTAACCTCTACCAACCGGTAATTTTTTCGTGGGGGTCCACAGAAATCTCGGCTTTCTAGAAGTCGACGATTTAGGGCAAAAAACATTTATCGCACGCGCACACGAGCGGCATGACTTTGTGACAATATGCACACTCTGCGTGTTAACAATTGTAGTCATTGCTCTGAAATATCTCTGCTTTCCTCTACCAACCGGTGATTCTTTCGTGGCTGTCCACAGAAAACTCGGCTTTCTAGAGCTCGACGATTTAGCGTAAAAAACACTTAGCTTACGCGCACTCGAGCGGCATGACTTTATGCCAATGTACACACTCTGCGTGTTAACAATTGTAGTCACCACTCTGAAATATCTCTGTTTACCTCTACTAACCGGTGATTGTTTCTAGGAGTCCACAGAAATATCGGCCCTCTAGAAGTCAACGATTTAGCGCAAAAAACACTTAGCTCATGCGCACACGAGCGGCATGACTTTATGCCAATGTGCACACTCTGCGTGTTAACACGTGTAGTCACCGCTCTGCAATATCTCAGTTTACCTCTAACGAGCGGTGATTCTTTCGTGGCGGTCCACAGAAAACCCGGGTTTCTATAACTCGACGATTTAGCGCAAAAAAAACTTAGCTCACGTGCACACGGGCGGCATGACTTTATGCCAAAGTGCTCCCTCGGCGTGTTAACAATTATAATCACCGCACTGCAATATCTCTGTTTACCTATACTAACCGGCGATTCTTTCGTGTTGGTCCACAGAAAACTCGGCTTTCTAGAGGTCGACGATTTTACGCAAAAAATACTTAGCTCACGCGCACACAAGCGGCGTGACTTTATGCCAATGTGCACACTCTGCGTGTTAACAATTGTAGTAATCGCTCTGAAATATCTCTGTTAACCTCTACCAACCGGTAATTTTTTCGTGGGGGTCCACAGAAATCTCGGCTTTCTAGAAGTCGACGATTTAGCGCAAAAAACATTTATCGCACGCGCACACGAGCGGCATGACTTTGTGACAATATGCACACTCTGCGTGTTAACAATTTCAGTCATCGCTCTGAAATATCTCTGTTTGCCTCTACCAAGCGGTGATTCTTTCGTGGCGGTACCACGGAAAATTCGGCCCTCTAGAAGTCAACGATTTAGCGCAAAAAACACTTAGCTCATGCGCACACGAGCGGCATGACTTTGTGACAATATGCACACTCTGCGTGTTACCAATTGCAGTCATCGCTATGAAATATCTCTGTTTGCCTCTACCAAGCGGTGATTCTTTCGTGGCTGTACCACAGAAAACTCAGCTCTCTAGATGTCGACGATTTAGCGCAAAAAACACTTAGCTCATGCGCACACGAGCGGCATGACTTTGTGACAATATGCACACTCTGCGTGTTACCAATTGCAGTCATCGCTATGAAATATCTCTGTTTGCCTCTACCAAGCGGTGATTCTTTCGTGGCTGTACCACAGAAAACTCAGCTCTCTAGATGTCGCCGATTTAGCGCAAAAAAAACTTAGCTCACGTGCACACGGGCGGCATGACTTTATGCCAAAGTGCTCCCTCGGCGTGTTAACAATTATAATCACCGCACTGCAATATCTCTGTTTACCTATACTAACCGGCGATTCTTTCGTGTTGGTCCACAGAAAACTCGGCTTTCTAGAGGTCGACGATTTTACGCAAAAAATACTTAGCGCACGCGCACACGCGCGGCATGATTTTATGCCATTTTGTACACTCTGCGTGTTAACAATCGTAGTCATCGCTCTGAAATATCTCTGCTTACCTCTACCAACCGGTGATTCTTTCGTGGCGGTCCACAGAAAACTCGGCTTTCTAGAGCTCGACGATTTAGCGCAAAAACAAACACTTACCTTACGCGCACACGAGCGGCATGTCTTTATGCCGATGTACACAATCTGCGTGTTAACAATTGTAGTCACCGCTCTGAAATATCTCTGTTTACCTCTACTAACCGGTGATTGTTTCTAGGCGGTCCACAGAAAATTCGGCCCTCTAGAAGTCAACGATTTAGCGCAAAAAACACTTAGCTCATGCGCACACGAGCGGCATGACTTTGTGACAATATGCACACTCTGCGTGTTACCAATTGCAGTCATCGCTATGAAATATCTCTGTTTGCCTCTACCAAGCGGTGATTCTTTCGTGGCTGTACCACAGAAAACTCAGCTCTCTAGATGTCGACGATTTAGCGCAAAAAAGACTTAGCGCATGTGCACACGGGCGGCATGACTTTATGCCATTTTGTACACTCTGCGTGTTAACAATTATAGTCATCGCTCTGAAATATCTCTGCTTACGTATACCAACCGGTGATTCTTTCGTGGCGGTCCACAGAAAACTCGGCTTTCTAGAGCTCGACGATTTAGCGCAAAAAACACTTAGCTTACGCGCACTCGAGCGGCATGACTTTATGCCAATGTACACACTCTGCGTGTTAACAATTGTAGTCACCACTCTGAAATATCTCTGTTTACCTCTACTAATCGGTGATTGTTTTTTAGGCGGTCCACAGAAAATTCGGCGCTCTAGAAGTCAACGATTTAGCGCAAAAAACACAGCTGATGCGCACACGAGCGGCATGACTTTATGCCAATGTGCACACTCTGCGTGTTAACAAGTGTAGTCACCGCCCTGCAATATCTCTGTTTACCTCTACCAACCGGTGATTTTTTCGTGGCTGTCCACAGAAAACCCGGGTTTCTATAACTCGACGATTTAGCGAAAAAACAACTTAGCTCATGTGCACACGAGCAGCGTGACATTATGCATTTGTGCACACTCTGCGTGTTAACAATTGTTGTCATCGCTCTTATATATGTCTGTTAACTTCTACCAACCGGTGATTTTTTCGTGGCGGTCCATAGAAATCTCGGCTTTCTAGAAGTCGACGATTTAGCGCAAAAAAACACGTAGCTCATGCGCACACGAGCGGCATGACTTTATGCCAATGTGCACACTCTGCGTGTTAACAATTGCAGTCATCGCTCAGAAATATCTCTGTTAACCTCTACCAACCGGTGATGTTTTCGTGGTGGTCCACAGAAATCTAGGCTTTCTAGAAGTCGACGATTTAGCGCAAAAAACATTTATCGCACGCGCACACGAGCGGCATGACTTTATGCCAATGTGCATACTCTGCGTGTTAACAAGTGTAGTCACCGCTCTGCAATATCTCAGTTTACCTCTAACGAGCGGTGATTCTTTCGTGGCGGTCCACAGAAAACCCGGGTTTCTATAACTCGACGATTTAGTGCAAAAAAAACTTAGCTCACGTGCACACGGGCGGCATGACTTTATGCCAAAGTGCTCCCTCTGCGTGTTCACAATTATAATCACCGCACTGCAATACCTCTGTTTACCTATACTAACCGGCGATTCTTTCGTGTTGGTCCACAGAAAACTCGGCTTTCTAGAGGTCGACGATTTTACGCAAAAAATACTTAGCTCACGCGCACACAAGCGGCGTGACTTTATGCCAATGTGCACACTCTGCGTGTTAACAATTGTAGTCATCGCTCTGGAATATCTCTGTTAACCTCTACCAACCGGTAATTTTTTCGTGGGGGTCCACAGAAATCTCGGCTTTCTAGAAGTCGACGATTTAGCGCAAAAAACATTTATCGCACGCGCACACGAGCGGCATGACTTTGTGACAATATGCACACTCTGCGTGTTAACAATTATAGTCATTGCTCTGAAATATCTCTGCTTACCTCTACCAACCGGTGATTCTTTCGTGGCTGTCCACAGAAAACTCGGCTTTCTAGAGCTCGACGATTTAGCGTAAAAAACACTTAGCTTACGCGCACTCGAGCGGCATGACTTTATGCCAATGTACACACTCTGCGTGTTAACAATTGTAGTCACCACTCTGAAATATCTCTGTTTACCTCTACTAACCGGTGATTGTTTCTAGGCGGTCCACAGAAATATCGGCCCTCTAGAAGTCAACGATTTAGCGCAAAAAACACTTAGCTCATGCGCACACGAGCGGCATGACTTTATGCCAATGTGCACGCTCTGCGTGTTAACAAGTGTAGTCACCGCTCTGCAATATCTCTGTTTACCTCTACCGACGGGTGAATCTATCGTGGCGGTCCACAGAAAACCCGGGTTTCTATATCTCGACGATTTACCGCAAAAAAACTTAGCTTACGCGCGCACGAGCGGCATGACTTTGTGACAATGTGTGCACTCTCCGTGTTAACCATTGCAGTCACCGCTCTGAAATATCTCAGTTTGGCTCTACCAAACGGTGATTCTTTCGTGGCGGTACCACAGAAAACTCAGCTCTCTAGAAGTCGACGATTTAGCGCAAAAAACACATCGCGCACGCGCGCACGGGCGGCATGACTTTATGCCATTGTGTACTCTCTGCGTGTTAACAATTGTAGTCATCGCTCTGAAAGATGTCTGTTAACCTCTACCCACCGGTGATTTTTTCGTGGCGGTCCACAGAAATCTCGGCTTTCTAGAAGTCGACGATTTAGCGCAAAAAACATTTATCGCACGCGCACACGATCGGCATGACTTTATGCCAATGTGCACATTCTGTGTGTTAACAATTGTAGTCACCGCTCTCAAATATCTCTGTTTACCTATAGAAACCGGTGATTTTTTCGTGGTGTTCCACAGAAAACGCGGCTCTAGAAGTCGACGATTTAGCGCAAAAGCACTTAGCGCACGCGCACACGGGCGGCCAGACTTTATGCCAATGTGCACACTCTGCGTGTTAACAATTGTAGTCACCGCTCTGAAATATCTGTTTACCAATACCAACCGGTGATTTTTTCGTGGCAGTCCTCAGAAATCTCGGCTTTCTAGAAGTCGACGATTTAGCGCAAAAAATACTTAGCTCACGTGCACACTAGCGGCGTGACATTATGCCAATGTGCACACTCTGCGTGTCAACAATTGTAGTCATCGCTCTTAAATATCTCTGTTATTCTCTACCAACCGGTGATTTTTTCGTGGCGGTCCATAGATATCTCGGCTTTCTAGAAGTCGACGATTTAGCGCAAAAAACACTTAGCTCCCGTGCACACGAGCGGCATGACTTTATGCCAATGAGCACACTCTGCATGTTAATAATTGTAGTCATCGCTCTTAAAGATGTCTGTTAACCTCTACCCACCGGTCATTTTTTCGTGGCGGTCCACAGAAATCTCGGCTTTCTAGAAGTCGACGATTTAGCGCAAAAAACATTTATCGCACGCGCACACGAGCGGCATGACTTTATGCCAATGTGCACATTCTGTGTGTTAACAATTGTAGTCACCGCTCTCAAAATCTATGTTTACCTATACAAACCGGTGATTCTTTCGTGGTGTTCCACAGAAAACTCGGCTCTAGAAGTCGACGATTTAGCGCAAAAGCACTTAGCGCACGCGCACACGGGCGGCCAGACTTTATGCCAATGTGCACCCTCTGCGTGTTAACAATTGTAGTCACTGCTCTGCAATATCACTGTTTACCTATACTAACCGTTGATTCTTTCCTGTTCGTCCACAGAAAACTCGTCTTTCTAGAAGTGGACAATCTTGCGCAAAAAATACTTAGCTCCCGTGCACACTAGCGGCGTGACATTATGCCAATGTGCACACTCTGCGTGTTAACAATTGTAGTCATCGCTCTTAAATATCTCTGTTATTCTCTACCAACCGGTGTTTTTTCGTGGCGGTCCATAGATATCTCGGCTTTCTAGAGGTCGACGATTTAGCGCAAAAAAAAACACGTAGCTCATGCGCACACGAGCGGCATGACTTTGTGATAATGTGGACACTCTGCGTGTTAAGAATTGTAGTCACCCCTCTGAAATGTCTCTGTTTACCTCTACCAACCGGTGATTCTCTCGTGGCGGTCCACAGAAATTTCGGCCCTCTAGAAGTCGACGATTTAGCGCAAAAAACACTTAGCGCACGCGCACACGGGCGGCATGACTTTATGCCAATGTGTACACTCTGCGTGTTAACAATTGTAGTCATCGCTCTCAAACATCTATGTTTACCTCTACCGACCGGTGATTAATTCGTGGTGGTCCACCGAAAACTCACGTCTTAAGAAGTCGTCGATTTAGCGCAAAAAGACTTAGCGCACGCGCACACGGGCGGTATGACTTTATGCCAATCTGCACCCTCTGCGTGTTCAGAATTGTAGTCACCGCACTGCAATATCTGTGTTAACCTATACTAACCGGTGATTCTTTCGTGTTAGTCCACAGAAAACTCGGCTTTTTAGAGGTCGACGATTTTACGAAAAAATACCTAGCCCACGTGCACACGAGCGGCGTGACTTTATGCCAATTTACACACTCTGCGTGTTAACAATTGCAGTCACTGCTCTGAAATATCTCTGTTTGCCTCTACCAAACTGTGATTCTTTCTTGGCGGTACCTCAGAAAACTCAGCTCTCTAGAAGTCGACGATTTAGCGCAAAAAACACTTAGCGCACGCGCACACGGGCGGCATGACTTTATGCGATTTTGTACACTCTGCGTGTTAACAATTATACTCATCGCTCTGAAATATCTCTGCTTACCTCTACCAACCGGTGATTCTTTCGTGGCGGTCCACAGAAAACTCGGCTTTCTAGAGCTCGACGATTTAGCGCAAAAAACACTTAGCTTATGCGCACTCGAGCGGCATGACTTTATGCCAATTTACACACTCTGCGTGTTAACAATTGTAGTCACCACTCTGAGATATCTCTGTTTACCTCTACTAACCGGTGATTGTTTCTAGTCGGTCCACAGAATATTCGGCCCTCTAGAAGTCAACGATTGAGCACAAAAAACACTTAGCTCATGCGCACACGGGCGGCATGACTTTATGCCAATGTGCACACTCTGCGTGTTAACAAGTGTAGTCACCGCTCTGCAATATCTCTGTTTACCTCTAACGAGCGGTGATTCTTTCGTGGTGGTCCACAGAAAACCCGGGTTTTTATAACTCGACGATTTAGCGCAAAAAAACTTAGCTCACGTGCACACGGGCGGCATGACTTTATGCCAAAGTGCTCCCTCTGCGTGTTCACAATTATAATCACCGCACTGCAATATCTCTTTACCTATACTAACCGGCGATTCTTTCGTGTTGGTCAACAGAAAACTTGGCCCTCTAGAAGTCAACGATTTAGCGCAAAAAACACTTAGCTCATGCGCACACGAGCGGCATGACTTTGTGACAATATGCACACTCTGCGTGTTACCAATTGCAGTCATCGCTCTGAAATATCTCTGTTTGCCTCTACCAAACGGTGATTCTTTCGTGGCTGTACCACAGAAAACTCAGCGCTCTAGAAGTCGACGATTTAGCGCAAAAAAGACTTAGCGCACGCGCACGGGCGGCATGACTTTATGCCATTTTGTACACTCTGCGTGTTAACAATTATAGTCATCGCTCTGAAATATCTCTGCTTACCTATACCAACCGGTGATTCTTTCGTGGCGGCCCACAGAAATTTCGGCTTTCTAGAGCTCGACGATTTAGCGCAAAAAAACACTTAGCTTACGCGCACTCGAGCGGCATGACTTTATGCCAATGTACACACTCTGCGTGTTAGCAATTGTAGTCACCAATCTGAAATATCTCTGTTTACATCTACTAACCGGTGATTGTTTTTAGGCGGTCCACAGAAAATTCGGCGCTCTAGAAGTCAACGATTTAGCGCAAAAAACACAGCTCATGCGCACACGAGCGGCATGACTTTATGCCAATGTGCACACTCTGCGTGTTAACAAGTGTAGTCACCGCTCTGCAATATCTCTGTTTACCTCTACCGACCGGTGATTTTTTCGTGGCGGTCCACAGAAATCTCGGCTTTCTAGAAGTCGGCGATTTAGCGCAAAAAACACTTATCGCACGCGCACACGAGCGGCATGACTTTGTGACAATATGCACACTCTGCGTGTTAACAATTGCAGTCATCGCTCCGAAATATCTCTGTTTGCCTCTAGCAAACGGTGATTCTTTCGTGGCGGTACCACAGAAAACTCAGCTCTTTAGAAGTCGACGATTTAGCGCAAAAAACACTTAGCGCACGCGCACACGGGCGGCATGACTTTATGCGATTTTGTACACTCTGCGTGTTAACAATTATACTCATCGCTCTGAAATATCTCTGCTTACCTCTACCAACCGGTGATTCTTTCGTGGCGGTCCACAGAAAACTCGGCTTTCTAGAGCTCGACGATTTAGCGCAAAAAACACTTAGCTTATGCGCACTCGAGTGGCATGACTTTATGCCAATTTACACACTCTGCGTGTTAACAATTGTAGTCACCACTCTGAAATATCTCTGTTTACCTCTACTAACCGGTGATTGTTTCTAGGCGGTCCACAGAATATTCGGCCCTCTAGAAGTCAACGATTTAGCACAAAAAACACTTAGCTCATGCACACACGAGCGGCATGACTTTATGCCAATGTGCACACTTTGCGTGTTAACAAGTGTAGTCACCGCTCTGCAATATCTCTGTTTACCTCTAACGAGCGGTGACTCTTTCGTGGTGGTCCACAGAAAACCCGGGTTTCTATAACTCGACGATTTAGCGCAAAAAAACTTAGCTCACGTGCACACGGGCAGCATGACTTGATGCCAAAGTGCTCCCTCTGCGTGTTCACAATTATAATCACCGCACTGCAATATCTCTTTACCTATACTAACCGGCGATTCTTTCGTGTTGGTCAACAGAAAACTCGGCTTTCTAGAGGTCGACGATTTTACGCAAAAAATACTTAGCTCACGCGCACACAAGCGCCGTGACTTTATGCCAATGTGCACACTCTGCGTGGTAACAATTGTAGTCATCGATCTGAAATATCTCTGTTAACCTCTACCAACCGGTAATTTTTTCGTGGGGTCCACAGAAATCTCGGCTTTCTAGAAGTCGACGATTTATCGCAAAAAACATTTATCGCACGCGCACACGCGCGGCATGATTTTATGCCATTTTGTACACTCTGCGTGTTAACAATTGTAGTCATCGCTCTGAAATATCTCTGCTTACCTCTACCAACCGGTGATTCTTTCGTGGCGGTCCACAGAAATCTCGGCTTTCTAGAGCTCGACGATTTAGCGCAAAAAAACACTTAGCTTACGCGCACACGAGCGGCATGTCTTTATGCCAATGTACACAATCTGCGTGTTAACAATTGTAGTCACCGCTCTGAAATATCTCTGTTTACCTCTACTAACCGGTGATTGTTTCTAGGCGGTCCACAGAAAATTCGGCCCTCTAGAAGTCAACGATTTAGCGCAAAAAACACTTAGCTCATGCACACACGAGCGGCATGACTTTGTGACAATATGCACACTCTGCGTGTTACCAATTGCATTCATCGCTCTGAAATATCTCTGTTTGCCTCTACCAAACGGTGATTCTTTCGTGGCTGTACCACAGAAAACTCAGCGCTCTAGAAGTCGACGATTTAGCGCAAAAAAGACTTAGCGCACGCGCACACGGGCGGCATGACTTTATGCCATTTTGTACACTCTGAGTGTTAACAATTATAGTCATCGCTCTGAAATATCTCTGCTTACCTATACCAACCGGTGATTCTTTCGTGGCGGTCCACAGAAATTTCGGCTTTCTAGAGCTCGACGATTTAGCGCAAAAAAACACTTAGCTTACGCGCACTCGAGCGGCATGGCTTTATGCCAATGTACACACTCTGCGTGTTAACAATTGTAGTCACCACTCTGAAATATCTCTGTTTACATCTACTAACCGGTGATTGTTTTTTAGGCGGTCCACAGAAAATTCGGCGCTCTAGAAGTCAACGATTTAGCGCAAAAAACACAGCTCATGCGCACACGAGCGGCATGACTTTATGCCAATGTGCACACTCTGCGTGTTAACAAGTGTAGTCACCGCTCTGCAATATCTCTGTTTACCTCTACCGACCGGTGATTTTTTCGTGGCTGTCCACAGAAAACCCGGGTTTCTATAACTCGACGATTTAGCGAAAAAACAACTTAGCTCATGTGCACACGAGTGGCGTGACATTATGCATTTTTGCACACTCTGCGTGTTAACAATTGTTGTCATCGCTCTTATATATGTCTGTTAACTTCTACCAACCGGTGATTTTTCGTGGCGGTCCATAGAAATCTCGGCTTTCTAGAAGTCGACGATTTAGCGCAAAAAACACTTAGCTTACGCGCACACGAGCGGCATGACTTTATGCCAATGTGCACACTCTGCGTGTTAACAATTGCAGTCGTCGCTCTGAAATATCTCTGTTAACCTCTACCAACCGGTGATTTTTTCGTGGCTGTCCACAGAAATCTCGGCTTTCTAGAAGTCGGTGATTTAGCGCAAAAAACATTTATCGCACGCGCACACGAGCGGCATGACTTTTTGACAATATGCACACTCTGCGTGTTAACAATTGCAGTCATCGCTCCGAAATATCTCTGTTTGCCTCTAGCAAACGGTGATTCTTTCGTGGCGGTACCACAGAAAACTCAGCTCTTTAGAAGTCGACGATTTAGCGCAAAAAACACTTAGCGCACGCGCACACGGGCGGCATGACTTTATGCGATTTTGTACACTCTGCGTGTTAACAATTATACTCATCGCTCTGAAATATCTCTGCTTACCTCTACCAACCGGTGATTCTTTCGTGGCGGTCCACAGAAAACTCGGCTTTCTAGAGCTCGACGATTTAGCGCAAAAAACACTTAGCTTATGCGCACTCGAGCGGCATGACTTTATGCCAATTTACACACTCTGCGTGTTAACAATTGTAGTCACCACTCTGAGATATCTCTGTTTACCTCTACTAACCGGTGATTGTTTCTAGTCGGTCCACAGAATATTCGGCCCTCTAGAAGTCAACGATTGAGCACAAAAAACACTTAGCTCATGCGCACACGGGCGGCATGACTTTATGCCAATGTGCACACTCTGCGTGTTAACAAGTGTAGTCACCGCTCTGCAATATCTCTGTTTACCTCTAACGAGCGGTGATTCTTTCGTGGTGGTCCACAGAAAACCCGGGTTTTTATAACTCGACGATTTAGCGCAAAAAAAACTTAGCTCACGTGCACACGGGCGGCATGACTTTATGCCAAAGTGCTCCCTCTGCGTGTTCACAATTATAATCACCGCACTGCAATATCTCTTTACCTATACTAACCGGCGATTCTTTCGTGTTGGTCAACAGAAAACTTGGCCCTCTAGAAGTCAACGATTTAGCGCAAAAAACACTTAGCTCATGCGCACACGAGCGGCATGACTTTGTGACAATATGCACACTCTGCGTGTTACCAATTGCAGTCATCACTCTGAAATATCTCTGTTTGCCTCTACCAAACGGTGATTCTTTCGTGGCTGTACCACAGAAAACTCAGCGCTCTAGAAGTCGACGATTTAGCGCAAAAAAGACTTAGCGCACGCGCACGGGCGGCATGACTTTATGCCATTTTGTACACTCTGCGTGTTAACAATTATAGTCATCGCTCTGAAATATCTCTGCTTACCTATACCAACCGGTGATTCTTTCGTGGCGGTCCACAGAAATTTCGGCTTTCTAGAGCTCAACGATTTAGCGCAAAAAAACACTTAGCTTACGCGCACTCGAGCGGCATGACTTTATGCCAATGTACACACTCTGCGTGTTAACAATTGTAGTCACCAATCTGAAATATCTCTGTTTACATCTACTAACCGGTGATTGTTTTTAGGCGGTCCACAGAAAATTCGGCGCTCTAGAAGTCAACGATTTAGCGCAAAAAACACAGCTCATGCGCACACGAGCGGCATGACTTTATGCCAATGTGCACACCCTGCGTGTTAACAAGTGTAGTCACCGCTCTGCAATATCTCTGTTTACCTCTACCGACCGGTGATTTTTTCGTGGCGGTCCACAGAAATCTCGGCTTTCTAGAAGTCGGCGATTTAGCGCAAAAAACACTTATCGCACGCGCACACGAGCGGCATGACTTTGTGACAATATGCACACTCTGCGTGTTAACAATTGCAGTCATCGCTCCGAAATATCTCTGTTTGCCTCTAGCAAACGGTGATTCTTTCGTGGCGGTACCACAGAAAACTCAGCTCTTTAGAAGTCGACGATTTAGCGCAAAAAACACTTAGCGCACGCGCACACGGGCGGCATGACTTTATGCGATTTTGTACACTCTGCGTGTTAACAATTATACTCATCGCTCTGAAATATCTCTGCTTACCTCTACCAACCGGTGATTCTTTCGTGGCGGTCCACAGAAAACTCGGCTTTCTAGAGCTCGACGATTTAGCGCAAAAAACACTTAGCTTATGCGCACTCGAGTGGCATGACTTTATGCCATTTACACACTCTGCGTGTTAACAATTGTAGTCACCACTCTGAAATATCTCTGTTTACCTCTACTAACCGGTGATTGTTTCTAGGCGGTCCACAGAATATTCGGCCCTCTAGAAGTCAACGATTTAGCACAAAAAACACTTAGCTCATGCGCACACGAGCGGCATGACTTTATGCCAATGTGCACACTTTGCGTGTTAACAAGTGTAGTCACCGCTCTGCAATATCTCTGTTTACCTCTAACGAGCGGTGACTCTTTCGTGGTGGTCCACAGAAAACCCGGGTTTCTATAACTCGACGATTTAGCGCAAAAAAACTTAGCTCACGTGCACACGGGCAGCATGACTTGATGCCAAAGTGCTCCCTCTGCGTGTTCACAATTATAATCACCGCACTGCAATATCTCTTTACCTATACTAACTGGCGATTCTTTCGTGTTGGTCAACAGAAAACTCGGCTTTCTAGAGGTCGACGATTTTACGCAAAAAATACTTAGCTCACGCGCACACAAGCGCCGTGACTTTATGCCAATGTGCACACTCTGCGTGGTAACAATTGTAGTCATCGATCTGAAATATCTCTGTTAACCTCTACCAACCGGTAATTTTTTCGTGGGGTCCACAGAAATCTCGGCTTTCTAGAAGTCGACGATTTATCGCAAAAAACATTTATCGCACGCGCACACGCGCGGCATGATTTTATGCCATTTTGTACACTCTGCGTGTTAACAATTGTAGTCATCGCTCTGAAATATCTCTGCTTGCCTCTACCAACCGGTGATTCTTTCGTGGCGGTCCACAGAAAACTCGGCTTTCTAGAGCTCGACGATTTAGCGCAAAAAAACACTTAGCTTACGCGCACACGAGCGGCATGTCTTTATGCCAATGTACACAATCTGCGTGTTCACAATTGTAGTCACCGCTCTGAAATATCTCTGATTACCTCTACTAACCGGTGATTGTTTCTAGGCGGTCCACAGAAAATTCGGCCCTCTAGAAGTCAACGATTTCGCGCAAAAAACACTTAGCTCATGCGCACACGAGCGGCATGACTTTGTGACAATATGCACACTCTGCGTGTTACCAATTGCAGTCATCGCTCTGAAATATCTCTGTTTGACTCTACCAAACGGTGATTCTTTCGTGGCTGTACCACAGAAAACTCAGATCTCTAGAAGTTGACGATTTAGCGCAAAAAAGACTTAGCGCACGCGCACACGGGCGGCATGACTTTATGCCATTTTGTACACTCTCCGTGTTAACAATTATAGTCATCGCTCTGAAATATCTCTGCTTACCTATACCAACCGGTGATTCTTTCGTGGCGGTCCACAGAAAACTCGGCTTTCTAGAGCTCGACGATTTAGCGCAAAAAAACACTTATCTTACGCGCACTCGAGCGGCATGACTTTATGAAAATGTACACACTCTGCGTGTTAACAATTGTAGTCACCACTCTGAAATATATCTGTTTACCTCTACTAACCGGTGATTGTTTTTTTGGCGGTCCACAGAAAATTCGGCGCTCTAGAAGTCAACGATTTAGCGCAGAAAACACAGCTTATGCGCACACGAGCGGCATGACTTTATGCCAATGTGCACACTCTGCGTCTTAAGAAGTGTAGTCACCGCTGTGCAATATCTCTGTTTACCTCTACCGACCGGTGATTTTTTCGTGGCTGTCCACAGAAAACCCGGGTTTCTATAACTCGACGATTTAGCGAAAAAACATGTTAGCTCATGTGCACACGAGCGGCGTGACATTATGCCAATGTGCACACTCTGCGTGTTAACAATTGCAGTCATCGCTCTGAAATATCTCTGTTAACCTCTACCAACCGGTGATTTTTTCGTGGCGGTCCACAGAAATCTCGGCTTTCTAGAAGTCGATGATTTAGCGCAAAAAACATTTATCGCACGCGCACACGAGCGGCATGACTTTGTGACAATATGCACACTCTGCGTGTTAACAATTGCAGTCATCGCTCTGAAATATCTCTGTTTGCCTCTAGCAAACGGTGATTCTTTCGTGGCGGTACCACAGAAAACTCAGCTCTTTAGAAGTCGACGATTTAGCGCAAAAACACTTAGCGCACGCGCTCACGTGCGGCATGATTTTATGCCATTTTGTACATTCTGCGTGTTAACAATTGTAGTCATTGCTCTGAAATATCTCTGCTTACCTCTACCAACCGGTGATTCTTTCGTGGAGGTCCACAGAAAACTCGGCTTTCTAGAGCTCGACGATTTAGCGCAAAAAACACTTAGCTTACGCGCACTCGAGCGGCATGACTTTATGCCAATGTGTACACACTCTGCGTGTTAACAATTGTAGTCACCACTCTGAATTATCTCTGTTTACCTCTACTAATCGGTGATTGTTTTTTAGGCGGTCCACAGAAAATTCGGCGCTCTAGAAGTCAACGATTTAGCGCGAAAAACACAGCTCATGCGCACACGAGCGGCATGACTTTATGCCAATGTGCACACTCTGCGTGTTAACAAGTGTACTCACCGCTCTGCAATATCTCTGTTTACGTCTACTAACCGGTGATTGTTTCTAGGCGGTCCACAGAAAATTCGGCCCTCTAGAAGTCAACGATTTAGCGCAAAAAAAACACGTAGCTCATGCGCAGACGAGCGGCATGACTTTATGCCAAAGTGGCTCCCTCTGCGTGTTCACAATTATAATCACCGCACTGCAATTACTCTGTTTACCTATACTACCGGCGATTCTTTCGTGTTGGTCCACAGAAAACTCAGCTTTCTAGAGGTCGACGATTTTACACAAAAAATACTTAGCCTCACGCGCACACAAGCGGCGTGACTTTATGCCAATGTGCACACTCTGCGTGTTAACAATTGTAGTCATGGGTCTGAAATATCTCTGCTTACCTCTACCAACCGGTGATTCTTCGTGGCGGCCCACAGAAAACTCGGCTTTCTAGAGCTCACGATTTAGCGCAAAAAACACTTAGCTACGCGCAC